>NC_056730.1:1073807102-1073986787 GCF_019279795.1 Protopterus annectens | reverse complement strand
TAACTATCTGAAACACGCCACAGTGGCTTACATGCGCACATATCGCTTACACGGTTAAGAATCTACTTATTCAGGTTTAAACGCTGCACACCCGCCAAAACACCGCTACACGCCTGCCAACAGCCTCCAACATACTCAGATTGCTTACACGCAAGACACCCGCAAACAGTGTTAAACTTCTCCCAACACGCCCCACATGCTCACACTGCCTTACACGCCAAGACACTGCCTTACTCGCACACACTGCCTTACTCATGCTTCATTATGCTCACACGCGCATGCACGGCCAGCAAGAAACCTTGGTGTAGGTAACAGTGTACACCTTCCATTTCTTGTCTTTCCATGATTCTATCTAGTGGCACACCTCTTTCCATGATCTGTGCCTGTCATCTGTCATGTTACACTGGCCTCCAATGAACTGCATTTCTTTCTACCATTCCCCCCTGTGATGTCACCTATCTCCTACTCTATTCCTCCCCCTTTTGTATCTCTTACACTACTCAGACCGTGCTCATTTGGTATGTGACTGTGGGATTCAGTATCCTAACCCTCATTTACATGAGATTGCCTACTAATGCTTAGTTACATGTCTTAGACTCAGCTTCCCCCCTTAGCAACCACTACACGGTGGCCATGTTGGTTTTGGTCTGCTGGTCCCTGCATTGTCATTCCATGTATTGCATGAAACCCACATTTGTGGGTTTATAACCTTCTTTTTTATGTTTTATACAGCGCAGCCCGTTGCGCTGGGCTGCGCTTGGTTTAAACATCGGCATTGCCGAAAAAATCATATTTTTAATATTTTGCATCGGGTTATCTTGCCAATGGCCACATATTTGGCCATTGGCATGCTGCCTGAATCATATGCAACCTTTTTGAGCTGACATCACCTGTGGATTTTGCAGAAATGTACTCAGTTGGCAACTGAGTACATTTCTGCAGCTAAAACGTCTCCTACACGGACTGGTTTCTGCTTCGTGGATCGCTAATATACCTCATTTGCATACCTTTCAGATGCAAGTGAGGTATTTAGCATGTCCACGCCCAGTCCGTGTAAGAGACGTTTTAGCTGGTCTCTTACACGGAGTGTTGCACGTCTCTTACACTCCGTGCAAGCCTTCGTGAATCCTGCCCTCTGTCTTACAAGTAAACATTTTACTAAAACATTTGTCTGCTGTCATTATTCTGAACAATAAAAATGAAAAAAATCTAAACAGTAGTGCAGTCCTATTTGTTCGTGCTGCATATACTGCAATGCTATGCATCTATATATTTTAGAGAAAATATTTATGTTCTTGTAACATGGCATTTTATTTAGTAATGAAAGTTTAATAGCTACAACTATAAACAAGTGAAACAGTATTTCTGACTATGGCTGTATTTTTTGGGCAGAAGACTGGAATAGACATTTTAAATTCTCATAAAATTTGTCCAGTTTTACATGAAAGAATTTGCTATGAACATAATGTGTTTATTAAATAGGTAACATTTTGCTAGCATGCACATTTAATCCTTTGGAAGGAAACAATTTTTCTTTCACTTTGCAGTGTTTAATAGTGCTGTTTAGAAGATTGCAATAGCAGAGCCTTTTTAATATATGCTGTAATCACATTTCAGAGGAACTGCATCAGTGTGATATAGTACAACTAGCTATATCCACTGTACCCCAAGATTACAAAAGAGCCTAAGCATGGGGTAACATGCTACTCTGAGCAGTTACCCAATATCTAACTTCAAATGAGTCTCCACTCCACATTCTGTGTTGATCGGGACTATCAGACACCTATGCCTGTTTCCTAAAGGGGAATCAGGTGCACTATGCCAAAACTCTTCAGAATTTTACATTGGCAAAGCATGCCAATGTAAAACCCTGAAGTATTCGACAAGTCCACAAGAGCTTATGAGTGTGGCTTTGTTGAAGCAATAGCTCCAGCTGCAAAAAAGGCTTGACATTGCAGTAAGTACTTGTTGGGAAGTCAGACTGAGCAAGTTTCACTTACAGAGGGATCTATTCTGCTATTGTGGAGGTGCCAGTCAGCGGAGATCAGACGCTACGTGCATACAATGTAGGGTTGTGTGTGAGTCACTCCACATTTCAATGGGTATAGCATGCCCAGATAAAATGATAAATACAAAATAATTTCCCTGGTAGGCTAGTGCCCAGCATACCTGTCCTGATTCTAGAATGGTTTAAATGCATGCGTGATGGTCATGATACATCTCATGTATGCATTCTCCTGCCTTCCCTTACAGGTGACTCTGCTGTGTAAAATGGCCTCTTGGGCATGCAGCTCCACCTGAAAAGCAGCTCTGGTACTGAATGAAGACCCATTGTCTGCAGTATGTGTGCTACCCTGCAGGTGGAGTTGTGGTGCCAAAGTACTTTGGGCAGACACTGCAGGTCCAATGAGTCCTCTGATGGGATCATACTATGCTAGAAACAAGCAATGAAGTTAATAGATTCATAAGTAAGTGCTAGGTTAGTTTCCATTGCAATCCATTTCAAGCTAAGCCAATTTCCCTTTTGGTGCTTGAATTAGCCTATCCCATTTGGTGTTGGATTGGCCTTATCCATCTCAGTGTAAATATATATTGCCCCTAGTGAGAATAAATAGAATCATAATATACACACTTTGAGGGGATCCATGCTTTGGATAAAGTATTTAGGAGCTGTCTATGTCCATTAAGAATACAGGGAACAGTCCTGGGGTAAATGTTTTGTTTCCCACACATAGATCCAATTTGATCTTAAATGTGGAGAGGGATAAGCTTTGTTTTATATATTTCAGATCAGTGGTATTATCTGCGTGATAAACCTCTCCCTCTAAACCATTCTGTTGATGTTGTGGAAGAGGTTTAGATCCCTAGACTGAGTATTTCTAATGCCAGCATATATGCAGTAAATCCAACATTATTGAGTTGAGGGATGCCTTGTATTCCAGGCACTGGTCACCTCTTAGCAGTCTGTTGGATACCACGTATAGCAACATGGCTTTGAGTTGGTCCATGTAGGACATATTGTTTAGGCCTTGTATCCTTTTAGTAAGGTATCTCTGTGGGCATTCCAGTTTTTGGATTTGTCTGGACAGATACATGCCAAAGGGGGCATTATATTTAATGACTGACCTAATGAGGGATGAGTAAAGGGGCCAGACGTCCACAGATCTAGACACAATCCCTTTGTTTATAAGCTGTGCAATAAAGAAGGACATTCTTATGACAATAGACACATGGTGGACAAAAGTTAGGCTACTGTCCACATTAGTTCCAAATTCCTGGGCTACTGAGTCAACCATTAAGGGCATATCCATACAACGCAACCTCTTAGAGCAAGAAACCTGGACAAAGGCACTAATAATGGGGGGACAAAGGTCCAAAATTAGGGCACTTTTAAATATTGCTCTTACAATCTTACAAAGTTGATAGAATAACAGGTTTTGCTTAGCATGCATTTTCTGAAGGATATGAAGTCTGAAACTCAAATGTGTGTCATTATTTTCTGACTTCATTGTTGAATGATTTGCCAACAATTTGCCAGAAAACTACAATTATATGAGAAACAGACTAAACATATGAAGAGAAAACCTGGACAGTTGATAGGTGCGGGCATATTGTCAATGTGATAGTTCCCCAGGGTAGCTGACTTCCCAAATGATATGATTACACATTTTTTGGCATTTAGTTTCAGTTCAAGATTTTGGCACCAGTTATGTATTTGGGACAATCCTTCCTGCAGGATGGGTAAGTCATTTGGGGATTTAATGACAGTTCATAGTGTTCAGTCACCTGCAAAGTTAGTCAGCCACAGATTTTTGGTATTGTTTATTACGTCAGAGAAATAAATGTGAAACAGGAGAGGTCCCAGCACAGAACCTTGTGTTGGTTCTGTGTGTGAGGCGTGGCCTGCACAGCTCAACAATCTGCTGCAGGAGCTCTCTGTCCACTCTATAGCGCTCTACTATCTCCAGCTCATGTAACCCGTGGTAGGTGACCCTGGGCCTGTACACTCTTCTCCGTCTCCTCACTGTGGGTTGTCTGGCACCATCTGCATTGTCACCACCCTCAGCAAGTCGCCTATGTCTCATTATGACAGCTATGGCAGCCCCTAACATTTCTGCTCTGAGTTCAGCTTTTTCAGTTTTCACTTCTATTAGCGTACTCCTGTCTTGCAGTGTCTCTTAATGAAAACATCCTGCACTACTGTTTGCAGAGTTTTAAGTGCCGGGCTGGGCTACTATTCTGCCTGTGTAATTGCCTGCTTCTAATTATTTTCACCTGCTAGCTTCAGCAGTTATCCCTGCTAGCTTCCTATTAATTCTGTTACTTCCTTTTTCCTTTCTGTTTCCTCAGGGGGGAGTAACTTGCATACTATCTGAAACACGCTCACAGTGGCTTACATGCGCGCACACGTGCTTACATGGTTAAGAATCTACTTATTCAGGTTTAAATGCGCGTACACCCACGCAAACACCGTTACACGTCTGCCAACAGCATCCAACATACTCAGACTGCCTTACACGCGCGCACACCCGCGCAAACAGTGTTAAACTTCTCCCAACATGCTCCCACATGCTCACACTGCCTTACACGCGCGCACACTGCCTTACTCGCGTGCACACAGCCTTACTCGCGCTTCATTGCGTTCACACGTGCGCATGCACGGCCAGCAAGAAACCTTGGTGTAGGTAACAGTGTACACCTTCCAATTCTTGTCTTTCCATGACTTATCTAGTGGCACACCTCTTTCCATGATCTGTGCCTGTCATCTGTCATGTTACACTGGCCTCCAATGAACTGCATTTCTTTCTACCATTCCCCCCTGTGATGTCACCTATCTCCTACTCTATTCCTCCCCCTTTTGTATCTCTTACACTACTCAGACCATGCTCATTTGGTATGTGACTGTGAGATTCAGTATCCTAACCCTCATTTACATGAGATTGCCTACTAATGCTTAGTTGCATGTCTTAGACTCAGCTTCCCCCCTTAGCAACCACTACACGGTGGCCATGTTGGTTTTGGTCTGCTGGTCCCTGCATTGTCATTCCATGTATTGCATGAAACCCAGATTTGTGGGTTTATAACCTTCTTTTTTATGTTTTTATACAGCGCAGCCCGTTTGCGCGGGGCTGCGCTGGGTTTAAACATCGGCGATTGCCGAAAAAAAAATCATATTTTTAATATTTTTGCATCGGGTTATCTTGCCAATGGCCACATATTTGGCCATTGGCATGCTGCCTGAATCATATGCAACCTTTTTTTGGAGCTGACATCGCTCCGTTGTGGATTTTGCAGAAATGTACTCAGTTGGCAACTGAGTACATTTCTGCAGCTAAAACGTCTCCTACACGAACTGGTTTCTGCTTCGTGGATCGCTAATATACCTCATTTGCATACCTTTCGGATGCAAGTTTGGTATTTAGCATGTCCACGCCCAGTCCGTGTAAGAGACGTTTTAGCTGGTCTCTTACACGGAGTTTAGGGCTGTTCCTGGATCGCGAGGCTTGCATGGAGTGTTGCACGTCTCTTACACTCCATGCAAGCCTTCGTGAATCCTGCCCTCTGTCTTACAAGTAAACATTTTACTAAAACATTTGTCTGCTGTCATTATTCTGAACAATAAAAATGAAAAAAATCTAAACAGTAGTGCAGTTCTATTTGTTCGTGCTGCATATACTGCAATGCTATGCATCTATATATTTTAGAGAAAATATTTATGTTCTTGTAACATGGCATTTTATTTAGTAATGAAAGTTTAATAGCTACAACTATAAACAAGTGAAACAGTATTTCTGACTATGGCTGTATTTTTTGGGCAGAAGACTGGAATAGACATTTTAAATTCTCATAAAATTTGTCCAGTTTTACATGAAAGAATTTGCTATGAACATAATGTGTTTATTAAATAGGTAACATTTTGCTAGCATGCACATTTAATCCTTTGGAAGGAAACTATTTTTCTTTCACTTTGCAGTGTTTAATAGTGCTGTTTAGAAGATTGCAATAGCAGAGCCTTTTTAATATATGCTGTAATCACATTTCAGAGGAACTGCATCAGTGTGATATAGTACAACTAGCTATATCCACTGTACCCCAAGATTACAAAAGAGCCTAAGCATGGGGTAACATGCTACTCTGAGCAGTTACCCAATATCTAACTTCAAATGAGTCTCCACTCCACATTCTGTGTTGATCGGGACTAGCAGACACCTATGCCTGTTTCCTAAAGGGGAATCAGGTGCACTATGCCAAAACTCTTCAGAATTTTACATTGGCAAAGCATGCCAATGTAAAACCCTGAAGTATTCGACAAGTCCACAAGAGCTTATGAGTGTGGCTTTGTTGAAGCAATAGCTCCAGCTGCAAAAAAGGCTTGACATTGCAGTAAGTACTTGTTGGGAAGTCAGACTGAGCAAGTTTCACTTACAGAGGGATCTATTCTGCTATTGTGGAGGAGCCAGTCAGCGGAGATCAGACGCTACGTGCATACAATGTAGGGTTGTGTGTGAGTCACTTCACATTTCAATGGGTATAGCATGCCCAGATAAAATGATAAATACAAAATAATTTCCCTGGTAGGCTAGTGCCCAGCATACCTGTCCTGATTCTAGAATGGTTTAAATGCATGCGTGATGGTCATGATACATCTCATGTATGCATTCTCCTGCCTTCCCTTATAGGTGACTCTGCTGTGTAAAATGGCCTCTTGGGCATGCAGCTCCACCTGAAAAGCAGCTCTGGTACTGAATGAAGACCCATTGTCTGCAATATGTGTGCTACCCTGCAGGTGGAGTTGTGGTGCCAAAGTACTTTGGGCAGACACTGCAGGTCCAATGAGTCCTCTGATGGGATCATACTATGCTAGAAACAAGCAATGAAGTTAATAGATTCATAAGTAAGTGCTAGGTTAGTTTCCATTGCAATCCATTTCAAGCTAAGCCAATTTCCTTTTTGGTGCTTGAATTAGCCTATCCCATTTGGTGTTGGATTGGCCTTATCCATCTCAGTGTAAATATATATTGCCCCTAGTGAGAATAAATAGAATCATAATATACACACTTTGAGGGGATCCATGCTTTGGATAAAGTATTTAGGAGCTGTCTATGTCCATTAAGAATACAGGGGACAGTCCTGGGGTAAATGTTTTGTTTCCCACACATAGATCCAATTTGATCTTAAATGTGGAGAGGGATAAGCTTTGTTTTATATATTTCAGATCAGTGGTATTATCTGCGTGATAAACCTCTCCCTCTAAACCATTCTGTTGATGTTGTGGAAGAGGTTTAGATCCCTAGACTGAGTATTTCTAATGCCAGCTTATATGCAGTAAATCCAACATTATTGAGTTGAGGGATGCCTTGTATTCCAGGCACTGGTCACCTCTTAGCAGTCTGTTGGATACCACGTATAGCAACATGGCTTTGAGTTGGTCCATGTAGGACATATTGTTTAGGCCTTGTATCCTTTTAGTAAGGTATCTCTGTGGGCATTCCAGTTGTTGGATTTGTCTGGACAGATACATGCCAAAGGGGGCATTATATTTAATGACTGACCTAATGAGGGATGAGTAAAGGGGCCAGACGTCCACAGATCTAGACACAATCCCTTTGTTTATAAGCTGTGCAGTAAAGAAGGACATTCTTATGACAATAGACACATGGTGGACAAAAGTTAGGCTACTGTCCACATTAGTTCCAAATTCCTGGGCTACTGGGTCAACCATTAAGGGCATATCCATACAACGCAACCTCTTAGAGCAAGAAACCTGGACAAAGGCACTAATAATGGGGGGACAAAGGTCCAAAAATTAGGGCACTTTTTAAATATTGCTCTTACAATCTTACAAAGTTGATAGAATAACAGGTTTTGCTTAGCATGCATTTTCTGAAGGATATGAAGTCTGAAACTCAAATGTGTGTCATTATTTTCTGACTTCATTGTTGAATGATTTGCCAACAATTTGCCAGAAAACTACAATTATATGAGAAACAGACTAAACATATGAAGAGAAAACCTGGACAGTTGATAGGTGCGGGCATATTGTCAATGTGATAGTTCCCCAGGGTAGCTGACTTCCCAAATGATATGATTACACATTTTTTGGCATTTAGTTTCAGTTCAAGATTTTGGCACCAGTTATGTATTTGGGACAATCCTTCCTGCAGGATGGGTAAGTCATTTGGGGATTTAATGACAGTTCATAGTGTTCAGTCACCTGCAAAGTTAGTCAGCCACAGATTTTTGGTATTGTTTATTACGTCAGAGAAATAAATGTGAAACAGGAGAGGTCCCAGCACAGAACCTTGGGAGATGCCACTGGTGACTGGTCTGTTTGTGGAGGTAACTTTTCTTATTAAGATTTCTTGTGTCCTATCTGTGACCCAGTTGTCAATGCATCAGGTTACACAGGGGTTTATTTCCAGTTTATGTAGCTTTTCTACTATGCCTGACTGGGGGGATTGTGGCCAGGATGAGGTATGCAATGCTTACCATTTTACCTTCATCCATTACTTTGGTGACATTTTCAAAAAAGTCCACTATTTTGAGTAAGCATGACCTGATGAATCCAAACTGAGACAGGTCCGGTTGTTGGAGGTTCCCTATGTCTTTATTAATTAGTTCCATGATAAGTCTTTCCATGGCTTTGCATATGATGCTGGCCAGACGTATAGGTCTGTAACTGCCTCAGTCTGTGGAAGGTCTTCTCTTATGCAGGGGAATGAGTGTAGCTGTTCTCTATTCACTTGGTGCAAAACGTATAGGGTGACTGACATTGAATGGTGTTATTAAGGGGGGGGCAAAATCTTACTTCATGCTTCTTAAGATGCATCCAGGGATATTGCCAGGACTCACCGATGCAGTGTTTTTAGCTGCTGATAGCACTTTTAGGACTTGAGTTTGTCTGATAGCTTGAGGGGAACCAGTGTCAGGTATATTTTGAGGGACAGACTGAGGGGAGAGAGGGGTAAAGTTAGAGCTGAATATATCATCCAGTAGGTTGGCTATATCTTCAGCCTCAATGTAGGTAATATTGTTCACAATCAGGTCAGTGCATTGCTGCATTCTGTTTTTGAGATTACAAACATACTTATTAAGGGCACTGTGATTGTCTTTGGCTTGCGTAGGTATCTCAAACTTGGCTTTGGTGGATTTTATTAAGCTCTTGAGTTGTTTGATTATTTCAGTAACAAAGGCTATAGCATTCTGGGAATTACTCTTCTTTGTTTTAGTCAAAAATTTCTTCCTTTTATTGTAAAGCTTGTTGATGTTAAAGTTTCACCATGTGGGTTTGTTTCTGGGGTTTGCTCTGCAGTTGTTCCTACAGGGTACAGCTGCATTTATGCAGTTATTTGCATGCTGGCATAATGTGGTGGTGTGTTTCCAATATTCAGTGCAGTTAACTGGGTTTGGTGGGTTTGGTGGGGATTTAAAGCTTGCCAATGTATCACTTAAGAGTTTGTAGCTTGTTTTAGAGAAATTTATAAAGGTATCTTGGGTGGAAGGGATCTCTGATTTCAATTTGGTTTTGACGGAGGCAGCTTTATGGTCAGACATAACAAATGATGAAGATAGGCAAGGGATGGTGCAAGATGGCACCATATTAGTAAGAATGAGCTCCAAGATATTGTTCCCCTAGTGGGTACTCTGACTAATTGATCCAGTGAGTTTATATTGACAAAATCGAGGAATCTCTGGGCTCTCCTAGGAAAAGGGATTAGTTTTAATACTGAGTGATTCTACTTCCTGTAGATAGGCATTGTAGTTTTCATGTATTATAGATGGAGTTCTATAGCTAGTTAATATATGATATGGGACCTTTCTGATGGTTATTTGGGCATGAAGAAACTCTAGTGCATTATACTGCTTTACCAGCTTTGATGTGAATCTCTCCTTCATGAAGACTGAGATACCACCATATTTTTCCCGTCATGTGCAGTAAATGGTCTAAACCTAGCCATTAGCTTACAATGTTTAAAATCTTATTACCCACTCCTGGTGTAGTAGGTAAACCTTGCAGTTCCTCATACTGTGATGCAAGGAATTGTTTTAGGTGTACCACACCCCCAGAATGATAGCAAACTCAGAGAAGTGAAGAAGAATGATGGGGGATCTATACTACACTACCCCGGTCATTATGGAATCCAGCCATATATCACTTCACCTCCATTCCAGCCCAGGCAGTCCTAGTTCAGTTCAGAGTCCTTTAATTCTGGGAGGTTTCCTTTGATTCCTATAGAAGTCTACTGCAGTGAGTTCATAGTTTCCACTACCACATTTCTCCTTCCCTCCCTTCTCTATGGCGCCCCTCTTCTAACAAACCTACAATCTTCTCTGAAATCCAAACTATCATCTTGCTACAATAAAATAGCCAGATTTGCAACCAGCAGCAAATCATCTATCCATCACTGTGAACCTCTCCAAAAACTCAACTGGCTAGAGCTACCCCACTACCTCTCCTACACTCAACTCACCTATGCACATAAACTCATCTTCCAGTCAGCACTCTGTCCCTCTCTTTCAACTACCTTTAAAATGCATCAAACACAAAGACTTCTAAGATCTAACAATCAAAACCTCATAGAGGTCTATAGACCCATACACGCTCCAGGACAACACCTCCTGTCCTTCTCACTAGCACGCCAATGGAACTCCCTTCCCCCATTCATCCGTACAATTGCTAGCCTCCCACACTTTAAAAAATTACTACACTCTCATCTAACATCCTCATGGGAATGCTCCTGCTCACATCCTTCATAACCTCCCCTACTTCCACCACTACTCCTCTTTCTTTTTCCATTCCCAGCTAGCAAATTCATGCTTGCTTCCACCATTCAACTCCTCACTTGTACCAAGTAATTAAAAAAAAAAAAAAACACAATACTATTTCTTTTTATATTTCGCCGCTATTACTTGTTTTGTTTGATACTTATGTTTTTCTCTATATAATCTATGTATTGAAATTAGTCTTTGTATTTTATGTATTGTGTAACATAATCTTTGTATAATCTGTATGTGGAGCTTTTCTCCCCAGGACTCCATTGAAAATGGGTTATTTGGGCCCAATGGACTATCCTGGTTAAACAACAGCAAATAAATAAATAAATAAATAGTTTCGTAGGTTTGTAGGTTCATAGGTGTGTACTAGGCTAATGGCCCTGGAGCCTATATAAGCCGAGCCCAAGAAGATTCCATGGCATCATGGAATCAAGCCAAACATTCAAACCACACCTCTAAAGACACTGTCACAAACTTACTAATTTCAATTCCACTCAATTTAACTGTATTCTATCCATCAACTGGTCCTTCCTTAGGCATCTTCCTCTAGACAATGCAGTCAGTAAATTCAATAACATTCTTTAGACACCCTCAACTCTCTAGCCCCCTCAAGAAAAATTAGAATCAAATCTAATTATGCTCCCTGGCTTACCAAAGATACTAGAAACCTTATGCACAAAAGAGACAATGCCTGGAAAGCCTGGCTTATGAGAAAAGAACCACCCCTACTACAAAACTACAAATATCCATGTAATCTTGTCAAAAATCAAACCGATAAAGACAAAATAAATTACTACATCTCAGACCAATTTAAGGACAAGTCCAACCCAAGTAAGTTCTGGTCAAGTCTAAACAAGATTCTTTCTCCTGGCTGGCCCTCCAACCCCTCCCCCTACCCTAACACATCTCTTCTTGAGACTGCTACCCTCCTCAATAGACATAATTGAAACTATCCAAAAACTCACTCCTTCCAACTCTAAGTTTACTGCCATCCCCTCTCCCACCCACTAACTTAATAACAACCTCTTCTCCTTTCAAGCTGTATCCACTTCCTATATCAAAACTCTTCTTCTGAAACTAAAACCCTGCTCTGCCTTTACTGACAACCTCCCATCTAGCTTCCTCAAACTAGCAGCTGAGTCTATAGCATATCCTATATCTATTCTCATCAACAGGTCAATCCAAGAAGCCACTTTACCTCTCATTTGGAAATCCTTTTTCACAATTCCCCTCCATAAAGGTGGAAACTCATCAGATCCATCTAACTTCTGACCCATCGCCATCCTGTCCCCTCTCTCTAAAATACTTGAGAAATGCATTCATTCACAACCTCTCAATGATCTCCTCCAGCATAACCTATTCACTCCCACTCAGCATGGTTTTCGCCCTAACCATAGCACAACTACTGCTCTCCTGTCACTTACTCATACTATTGTTGAAGCCCGTGACAACAACAAACTCATATCCCGTCTCTTCCTTCATCTATACAAAGCTTTCAATACAGTATCTCACCCATTGCTGCTAACTAAACTGGCTAATCTCAACCTTTCAACTACCTCTCTATCTTGGTTCTCCAGCTATGTCTCTCACAGTCAGCAATCAGTAAAATGGCTGTCTTCCTGTTCTCCTTATATTCCAGTCCCATTTGGTGTCCCACAGGGCTCCATCTTGGGTCCCCTCCTATTTAAGTTATTTACTAACAAACTACATAAATCATGTTAACAAGCTTCCCTCATCCAATACGCTGACAACTCCACTCTTATCTCCACCTCTAGCAATGTCTCTGAACGTCTCACACTAACCCAAGATATCTTTGTACCTACTGAAAAATGGCTATCTGATAACTTACTCATTCTTAATCCTAAAAAAGACTAAGTTCTTGCTCTTTCTCCCCCCAGTCCCTCTCTCACCACAAGTCCACTTTTACCATTACATCTTCCAACAACACTATCATAAAATCTGAACCCCAAACAAAGCTCCTGGGAGTCATCATTGATGATAAACTTAAGTTTAACCCTCACATACTTCACTGTATCAAAAAAAAACACCAGAAACTAGGATTACTATATCGCAAAAAAAAGTTCCTTAATGTAAACACTAGACTCTACCTGGCTCAAGCCTTCCTCCTATGCTCCCTTTTTTATGCAGCCCCTATTCTAACTACCATCCAATCTACTACTATGCTCAAACTACAACAGACATACCACAAGATAGCTCGATTTGTTACAGACTCTCCTAACAGGTCTCACCACTGCCTAGCCCTAAATGTCCTTCAATGGCTTGAACTCCCCCCAAAACTCCTACTACTACAATTCCAAATATTACACACTATTATATACAAACCATCTTCTTGCCCTGCTCTATCCACCCTGATATCTCACTCCCCTTCCAGGACCCTACATAGCTCTAACCAGCAACTTTTAGATCCTTACCATCCAAAAAGAAATGTTGGGAAACCTCTATAAATGCTCTGTTGTCCAAGCCTGGAACAAACTCCCTATACACATCTGCTCCATTTCCCACTCTCTATATTTTAAAAAAGAACTTAAACAGTATCTTCTCAACACTAAGACTTGCCCCTGCCACGACCCAACCTAGGTTAATAACAACTCCTATCTCCACTATATGTTAAAATGTTCCAAATGATTTCTACCTGACTTTGGATAGTTTGTTTAATAGATTAGGCACTTTGCATTCAGTGTTAAATTTCAAGCTTACTTTACTCCATTTTGTATACTCTACTCTCTAGTATACTGAAGTACAAATCTTTTAATTGTACAGTAATTTTTAATTAATATTCTTGTTTGAGATTCATGTTTATTGCATTATTTTTCTGTAACCTGGAGCTTTTCTCCTCGGGTCTCAACTGAAAATGGGCTATTAGCTCAGTTGGACTAACCTGGTTAACAAATGTCAATAAAATAAAATAAATAAATAAATAACATCATGCCGCTCAAAGTTAGTTCCCAGTGTCCCTGTCAAGCAAGGTCATTGAAGTGATCCCCAGGGTGAACTTTCTATTATCCATCAACTTGTCAAGATTTCTCTTAAAGAGGGCCAGTGAAGTAGTCTGCTTGACGTGAATGGGAAGTTTGTTCCAGAGTATGGGAAGTCTCTGGGTTAGGAACCTGTCTCTCCAGCATCTTCTGTTTATTGTGGTAATGAGGTTTAGGTTCCTGGAGCATGTGGCATGGAGAGATTGGAATTTATTTAGGTGTAGCATATCTAGCAGCTCGGGTCAGACCTTTGTAGGTCAAGCAGAGATCACCTCTAAGTAGGTGATAAGAGACAGAGTATAGCTGGAGTTTTTTTTATTCTGTCCTTATAGGGCATGTGTCTAAGGCCTAAGATCCTCTTAGTGAGGTACTTTTGTGGCCTTTCCAGTCATTGTAGGTGTCTAGTGAGGTACATACCAAATGAGGCATTGTATTCTATAATAGGCCTAATGAGGGATGAGTAGAGAGGGATTATGACCGCTTTCTTCCTGGATGAGAAACCTTTTGTAATGAGATGTGCCACATAGAAGGACTTTCTGACTACAGTGGCAATGTGGTTATCAAAGCATAGGTTGCTGTCAGCCTGTGTCCCCAGGTCTCTTATCACACCTTCGATGTTTAGTGGACTACTGCCTATGTGGTAATTCATGGGCACCAAATTTTTCCTAAAGGGAATGACAATGCACTTTTTGGCATTGAGCTTAAGGCTATGGTTCTGGCGCCAGTCATTGGTGTCAGTGAGGCCTTTTTATAGAATGTCTACATCAGTTGGAGAATCAATAATGGCTCCCAGTTTCCAATCATCTGTGAACTTGGTCAGCCAGAATCCCTTTGTATTGGCTTGAATTTCAGAGAAGTAGATATCAAACAGGAGAGGACCAAGGACCAATCCCCGTGAGACACCACTTGTTACTGGTCGGTTGTCAGATTTAGAGTCCGCTACTTTCACAGTGTGGGTTCTATCAGTGAGCCAGTTGGCAACCCATCTTATGACATAGGGGTTTATGCCTAGTTTAGTGAGTCTATCAATGATTCCTGAGTGATGGATGGTGTCGAAGGCCTTGGCAAGATCAAGGTAGGCTGTGTGAACTACCTTGCCGTCATCCACAGTTTTGGTAACACACTCGAAGAAGTCTATTAGGGTGAGCAGGCATGATCTCCCTTTCACAAACCCAAACTGGGTGGGGTCCAGAGTTTGGAGATTCTCTATGTCCTTATTTATAAGGTCCATGATGATGCACTCCATAGCCTTATATATCAGACTTGTCAGGCTAATGGAGTGGTAGTTCCCAGGATCCCTGGAGTTGGAATCAAAGAGCTTGAGGAAGAAACTGTAAGGGGTCAGGAAGAGTGACATTTTTTTAAAAGAAGACTGCTACATCTGCTGCATGATTATTAGACAGAATGCTTGATAGAGACCTGTGGACTGTGCCAGAATATCTCTGGTTTTCTACAAGGTCCCTCATCTCCCTGACGTGAAGCTGATAAGTGGTTTGAGGCTTTCTGCTGTTCCACTGATTGTGAAGCTTGTTTTACTGAAGGTTGGTAAACTCCACTGAGCTGGAATCCATGCAAGCTGAGGGGAAGCATGGATTCATCTCCATTACCTTTGGACTGAGACTGGAAGATATGTGCTGTGAAAGGGATCATCCTTATTTATTATATTACAGAGCTCAGGAGGGAAATGCACAGGACGGAGTTGGAGTGTCAATCATATGAATATCAGGAGAGTATTATGAATTGTTCTTAATTTGACTTCTATAAATAGGTGCCTATATGTTAGAATCCAATAGATTGTGATTTTTGCTTCTGAGGCATTCTGTATGGATGGTCCAAGTTTCCATATAGCTACTCTTGAGTTTCTTTAAGTTTTATTTAGTGTTTTTTGCACCAGATTTCTTCAGATTTTATATTGTAAATTCATTGTATTACCATACTTTCTTTGAATTTTGTTGCTGCCCAGCAATACTCATCTGCTAAATATGAATTATAGAATTATATCTGTCCATGTTTTCCTCTTTTAACTATCTTTGGCTGGTGACATGCTGAAAGTATTTGTCTGCTCTCTACTATTTGCATTTTTACTCTGTGCCTCCCTGATGCCAGACGTTCTCTGGATTAGGGCTTTCCTGGTAATTTTTATTGAATTCTTGCAAGGTCTTGAATCTGTTTCCTGGTTGATAATTAGCTGATTTTGGACTTCTTTGTTTTTTTAAAGGTGTTGTTAAATTTTGGTCCTGTTTTGCTTGCATGGGTTTCTTATTCACTGATTCAGTGGCACTTTTGCTGATTATATGTCTCCAGCTTCATACTGTCTTTCATTACCGCTCCTTTTCTGATAACATCTGTTATAATGTGAATGATTTGCATTGTGGACTTCTCTTTTGCAGTATCTCATTATGTTTTAGAGTGATTTACTCTGATTTTAATGCTGGTGTAATGCTATTGTTCCACAAAATAATTCGAGCTGGATATATTAGTTTTGCTTCTGTTCCTCAATATTGTAGCTAGTATCTCATTATTTTTCTTGTTGTGAATAAGTCCTTTGAGTAATCAGGTATAATTCAACCTATATATTCCAAATCAAACACCTAAATGATGTCTGCTGTTTTTTGTTAACCATCTTCTTGTTCTAGCTGAGGACACATGCACGTATAGCTCATTATCATACTTGGTCACTAGCTGAGGACACATGCACAGATAGCTCATTATCATACCTGGTCACTAGCTGAGGACACGTGCACAGAAAGCTCATTATCATACCTGGTAACTAGCTGAGGACACATGCACAGAGAGCTCATTATCATACCTGCTCACTAGCTGAGGACACATGCACAGATAGCTCATTATCATACCTGGTCACTAGCTGAGGACACGTGCACAGAAAGCTCATTATCATACCTGCCCACTAGCTGAGGACACGTGCACAGATAGCTCATTATCATACCTGGTCACTAGCTGAGGACACATGCACAGATAGCTCATTATCATACCTGCTCACTAGCTGAGGACATATGCACAGATAGCTCATTATCATACCTGCTCACTAGCTGAGGACACGTGCACAGATAGCTCATTATCATACCTACTCACTAGCTGAGGACACATGCACAGATAGCTCATTATCATACCTGCTCACTAGCTGAGGACACATGCACAGATAGCTCATTATCATACCTGCTCACTAGCTGAGGACACGTGCACAGATAGCTCATTATCATACCTGGTCACTAGCTGAGGACACATGCACAGATAGCTCATTATCATACCTGCTCACTAGCTGAGGACACGTGCACAGATAGCTCATTATCATACCTGCTCACTAGCTGAGGACACATGCACAGATAGCTCATTATCATACCTGGTCACTAGCTGAGGACACATGCACAGATAGCTCATTATCATACCTGCTCACTAGCTGAGGACACATGCACAGATAGCTCATTATCATACCTGGTCACTAGCTGAGGACACGTGCACAGAAAGCTCATTATCATACCTGCTCACTAGCTGAGGACACGTGCACAGATAGCTCATTATCATACCTGCTCACTAGCTGAGGACACATGCACAGATAGCTCATTATCATACCTGGTCACTAGCTGAGGACACATGCACAGATAGCTCATTATCATACCTGGTCACTAGCTGAGGACACATGCACAGATAGCTCATTATCATACCTGCTCACTAGCTGAGGACACATGCACAGATAGCTCATTATCATACCTGGTCACTAGCTGAGGACACGTGCAGAGATAGCTCATTATCATACCTGGTCACTAGCTGAGGACACATGCATAGATAGCTCATTATCATACCTGGTCACTAGCTGAGGACACATGCACAGAAAGCTCATTATCATACCTGGTCACTAGCTGAGGACACACGCACAGATAGCTCATTATCATACCTGGTCTCTAGCTGAGGACACGTGCACAGAAAGCTCATTATCATACCTGGTCACTAGCTGAGGACACATGCACAGATAGCTCATTATCATACCTGGTCACTAGCTGAGGACACATGCACAGATAACTCATTATCATACCTGCTCACTAGCTGAGGACACATGCACAGATAGCTCATTATCATACCTGGTTACTAGCTGAGGACACGTGCACAGATAGCTCATTATCATACCTGGTCACTAGCTGAGGACACGTGCACAGAAAGCTCATTATCATACCTGGTCACTAGCTGAGGACACATGCACAGATAACTCATTATCATACCTGGTCACTAGCTGAGGACACATGCACAGATAGCTCATTATCATACCTGCTCAGTAGCTGAGGACACATGCACAGATAACTCATTATCATACCTGGTCACTAGCTGAGGACACATGCACAGATAGCTCATTATCATACCTGGTCACTAGCTGAGGACACATGCACAGATAGCTCATTATCATACCTGCTCACTAGCTGAGGACACATGCACAGATAGCTCATTATCATACCTGGTCACTAGCTGAGGACACATGCACAGATAGCTCATTATCATACCTGGTCACTAGCTGAGGACACATGCACAGATAGCTCATTATCATACCTGGTCACTAGCTGAGGACACGTGCACAGAAAGCTCATTATCATACCTGCTCACTAGCTGAGGACATGTGCACAGATAGCTCATTATCATACCTGGTCACTAGCTGAGGACACATGCACAGATAGCTCATTATCATACCTGGTCACTAGCTGAGGACACGTGCACAGATAACTCATTATCATACCTGGTCACTAGCTGAGGACACATGCACAGATAGCGCATTATTATACCTGGTCACTAGCTGAGGACACATGCACAGATAGCTCATTATCATACCTGGTCACTAGCTGAGGACACATGCACAGATAGCTTATTATCATACCTGGTCACTAGCTGAGGACACATACACAGATAGCTCATTATCATACCTGGTCACTAGCTGAGGACACATGCACAGATAGCTCATTATCATACCTGCTCACTAGCTGAGGACACATGCACAGATAGCTCATTATCATACCTGGTCACTAGCTGAGGACACGTGCACAGAAAGCTCATTATCATACCTGCTCACTAGCTGAGGACATGTGCACAGATAGCTCATTATCATACCTGGCCACTAGTTGAGGACACGTGCACAGAAAGTTCATTATCATATCTGCTCACTAGCTGAGGACACATGCACAGATAGCTCATTATCATACCTGGTCACTAGCTGAGGACACGTGCACAGAAAGCTCATTATCATACCTGGTCACTAGCTGAGGACACATGCACAGATAGCTCATTATCATACCTGGTCACTAGCTGAGGACACATGCACAGATAGCTCATTATCATACCTGGTCACTAGCTGAGGACACATGCACAAATAGCTCATTATCATACCTGGTCATTAGCTGTGGCAAATGCACAGATAGCTCATCATCATACTTGGTCACTAGCCTAGCCCCGCTCTGAGAATCCTTCCAGTGTATAGACGTACATAGTTTGGTATAAGACCATTGCCCAGTTATCAACTTTTCAAACACAGTCTTCAATCACTTATATGGAATTTCTTCTAGTAATTTAATTACCCTCACTTTTATTCTCCCAGATCTATTTTTCAAGTCATTGGGTTTATTTTAATTCTCTATGACATACTCCTCCATGTAGGCAATCTCTCTCTTTGTCTATCATTCTAGTTCTAATTCAGTTTGCCTTCTGTTTCTCCATTCTGTCTTTTTTTTTTTCATTTATAACTCTGTGTCAGTCAGATTTTTCCTTAAGTTTCAAAGACATTTTGTGTTTTCCTCTATCCCATTCACCATCCTGGCAATACGGTGAAATAACAGCAGAGTCTCTGTCTTCTGAAAAATCTTTTTTTTGCATTTTTCAATTAAAGCAGCATTCATGTTCCTTGTTGTATGTTGTCTACAATGAATTTTCTTTTCTCTGTACTGCAAAATCCCTGGATTTATCCTCCATCACATAGGAGCTCTGAACTTATTAACAATTTTCTTGGACAGACCATATCCTTCCAATACTGACATTGATTTTGATGTGTTGATGATCAGTAATAATAACTTGCTATACACAGCAAGTTTTTGTAATTCCCAGTTGCCTAACTTTCCATTATCAAACTCTACAATCTCTGACCTTAACTGGTTGGGTACCACGCATGCTGGTCACTTTCTTTTGGTACTCACTGACAAATACATACAATTAGAATATTCTTTCCTTGCTTCATTCGTCCAATAGCTTATAGAGGCCTTGTGTTTTCATGCCATTTTGTTGTAAAGATGGCCAGATCACTGCCTTAGTATGAAACAATACTGTAACAAAGTCCATGGCTGTTTCTTTCCCCATCCAGGTAGCATCACTGGTTGTAGTATAACTACTACTATGCATAAAATGAGAAGCTGTCCCTTCCACAACTTAAATATTACTCTTGATTAACCTCCTGTGTCAGCTTGCTTGTTTATTAAATCATAAATTTTGTTATACCTGCAGCTTATTCTTTATGTGCTAGTCTAAATAGTTTTCCTTCCAGCTGACTGGATATTGTGTCAGGGAATAATGACCATGTGATGTCAGTATAAATAGTGATACCTTGAAAACTCTACCATTCTCACATTTAACTCTCTCAAGCTGGATTGAATATAGAGGGTATAACTTCAAATGGATAAAATTTGGATTGACACAGTAGCTGTCTCAGTTCAAAGCTTATGTTTAATGCCTCTGTGCAACCCATCAGAATACCTTTTAAATGCTTCATTTGTAGCATACCCTTTGAGGGAATAGTTAACATTATTTGTACATCTTTGTCATCCATTTTTTTATTTATATGTTAACTGTATAAGATCAATGAACACAAATGTCTCTCTTTAGTGGTGACATGAGTGAATAGTACAGGTAACTGACAGAGTAACAAAGAAGGCAAACAGAGGCTGAAGAAATCAAACGCTGTACCCTTGACTACAGGAAATGGCTTGTTATGACACTGGAGTTGTAATCGTATGTGCTAAATGCCTTTTCTTAATCCTAAAGCAACTCTGGTAGGAACTGCATTACAAACATTGATATTTTGTACTGGATGCCAGTAAACTATATTATTCTGATATTTGATAATGGGAGGAGATTCATATCTTGTAGGGATGTAAAACATGTAATGAGTTTTTTATTTTTTTTTATTATGCGGCTTGTGCAAAACTTGTTGTTGCATCTTCTGTAAATGCATCATAGTTTACATCTCTTTCTCTTCCACATAACATGCATTTATTTTCAGACAATGTAATTTTTTGTATGATCTGCATACTATCTTCACATCTACTGACTTAACACTGCTCCAACAGTACATAACCATAATCACTGCTTTGTCAGAAATGGGTTTATCTCACACTGGACTAGCCAGATGAATACAACTTTTAATTATCACCTTTATTTTTCACATAAAATTCTGGGTCTCCCTCAGACTCCTGCCAAGTCTGGTTCTGCTTCATTGTGCCAAACAATGGGATAATCATTTCAGAAAACTGTGATAAGTGGTTTCGAATAAAGTTAATTGTGCCTGAAAACTCATTATCGCTCTTTGTTCTAGTTTATACAAATTTAGTAATAACCATGATTTTGTCTTTACAGGTGGTGTTTTCCAATCCCCAGTGGTAATTGCATCTAAGTATGCTGAGTCCTGGCAGATTTCAGCTATATCTGCTTATGATTATAAATCCTGCTTTACTAAGCAGCTCAGTTCCCTGCACAGGTCATGAATTTCTTCCTTTGTATTAACCCAAATCAATACACTGTCACTCACAATTCTTAATGATTGCTTTTGCATTTACTGGCTGCCTGTGAAAACTTTAGGCAGAGTTATCCATTTCTATAGTCATCTTTTAAATATACATTCTGTGCCAACACATCTTTAAAGTATTGTACTGTTTCTATTCCAGAAACATACTCAAAACTCCAATGAGCAGTCAGTCGCAATATATTACCTGTTTCAAGTTCAGAAGTGTTTTGCCGCATGCACTATGCTGTTGGCCATATCTACAGTACATCTCAATTATGCAGTGTATCTAGTCTGGCTTGGACCGATACCTGTAGTAATTTGTCAAGTATTTTTATCATGCTTGTTATAAATCTGTACTTTCTTCTGTCATTTTTTCAGTGTCCCTAACAAGAGTTATGTAGGACTCATAATGTCTGACGGCATTATATGTGGGCACAGAAACTAGCATAACACAGTAAAAACCAGAGGAAATATCATATATATATATATATACACTGATTTATATGCATAAACCTTATATGAGCTATAACTGAGAAAAAGAAGGTAGAATAATCATGAGTAAAACACAACATAAATTAGGCCATAATCAAGCTGATTGAGATTTCTGGATATTATTAAAAGGTTCATTGGCAGTTAGTAGGCATACTCTCCAGCAAATCATTGAGGAACCTAGCCCAGTTGTCCGAGAGCACTGTATACTTAAGTGATGCAGTATGCAAATGGAGGCAAAGTGAGTCAAAAACCCAGGGCTATATGAAGCAGCTTAACAACTCAGAGCCTTAATTCTCTGCACTAATTGCCAGATACTTAAACACTTTTCTGTGCTAAACTATGGAACACTAATAAAAGATACTGTACTTATATGAACCCAGAACCAATTATTTATAAAGAAGTGAACTTTGTCCAAATACATACACATATACATATATATATATATATATATATATATATATATATATATATATATATACATATACATATATATGTGGATTCGTATCACCTCACTGAAAGACCATTTCACTGACACCCATTTCACTGAAACCAAATCACCTAAAGTCTATTTCACCTAAAACTCATTTCACCTAAAACTCATTTTACTGACAAGTAGTACTCTAAGGCAAGTCAAAGGTATGTTTTTTCCCCACTGTTGTGTGATCCTGGTGTTAGTATATATAGTTAGGGGGTGTGGGGGGAACAGCCCCCACATTGGGGGGTGTGGGGGGTGTAGTCCTCCACCTAGTTCGGTTTTACCAAATAATGTAAAACAAAACCAGACATCAAAAAAACAAGTTAAGTGGGGGGCTATACCCCCCCACACCCCTTAACTATATATACTAACACCAGGATCACACTACAGTGGGAAAAAGGACATATACCTTTGACTTGCTTTAGAGTACTACTTGTCAGTGAAATGAGTTTTAGGTGAAATGAACTTTCAGTGAAATGAACTTTAGCTGATTTGGTCTCCGTGAAATGGTCTTTCAGTGAAGTGATAAGAATCCATATATATATATATATATTTATATATATATATATATATATATATATATATATATATATATATATATATATATATACATATATGTGAATTCGTATCACCTCACAGAAAGACCATTTCACTGACACCCATTTCACTGAAACCAAATCACCTAAAGTCCATTTCACCTAAAACTCATTTCACCTAAAACTCATTTTACTGACAAGTTGTACTCTAAGGCAAGTCAAAGGTATGTTTTTTCCCCACTGTTGTGTGATCCTGGTGTTAGTATATATAGTTAGGGGGTGTGGGGGGAACAGCCCCCACATTGGGGGTGGGGGTGTAGTCCTCCACCTAGTTCGGTTTTACCAAATAATGTAAAACAAAACCAGACATCAAAAAACCAAGTTAAGTGGGGGGCTATACCCCCCACACACGCCTTAACTATATATACTAACACCAGGATCACACTACAGTGGTAAAAAGGACATATACCTTTGACTTGCTTTAGAGTACTACTTGTCAGTGAAATGAGTTTTAGGTGAAATGAACTTTCAGTGAAATGAACTTTAGCTGATTTGGTCTCCGTGAAATGGTCTTTCAGTGAAGTGATAAGAATCCATATATATACATATATATATTTATATGACACAAATGGACCAAGAAGGAGGCGTTTACCAGAGGGACATACTGATGATGGTAAGTATGGATGCTACACAGGACATTTGTAACACAGAACAAAAAGTGTTATGAAGATACAGTGTTAACAGAGAACCCACAATGACTTAAAGTGATCTCAATGTACTTTATATGTTATTCTGTCTATTTAAGCAGAATTGACTTCTATCCATTGACTCCAACAATTTGCTGAAAATAACTTTAGCTAGATGCACAGGAAAACAATAATACTGATACAGTGGATATTTTTATATTCTGAAAGATAATGGTGGTTCAGATGCTTAAATTAGGTCTATGTTCAGCCATCAAATGGAAAAAATTGCCGAATGGCATTACATCAAAAATGCCATTCAGCGAAACTGTACAGCCCCTGCTAATTATATATATCAACTCCAAGATCACACTACAGTGGGAAAAGGGTAAATTTCCTGAACCCTACCTTAATGTGATCTTGCTCGAACAGCTCAGTGAACAGCATGTTCGATGAGACATGCCATTCAATGCTTTTTCCATTTGACGGCTGAACATAGACCCGCTTAAATTCCGTAGGTTTTGGTATAATGATCAATGCAAAAGGCATGGTGGATATCTTTCACCTGTACCATGTAATACAATGTCAGTATGCAGCATCAGCAGGAAGATGGCAGCACATTGTGCAGATGAAGGAAAATTGCCATGTATAACTGGAACGGGAAGAAGAAAACGCAGAATAAATGTCAGTGGGATTTTTTTTCACAGACATCAAATTTAAGCAGTAGCATTATCCTTTCATTTGGCAGACCTACATGCAGTGTAATATGTGGCAAATGTGCATGCAGTAAGTTGCAGAACTGTGTCCCTGGCATGTACATTACTAATGTACAAGCATGTGACCTTGCCACAGTTAAAGTGTAAATCAGCGTATGCAAAACATATATCAAACAGACCATCCTTTTTCAAGAATGCCATACATCATGTCATCAACTCCAGAGAATAAAATAATGGAAAATGTGTTGTGTATATGCTATGCGTACCATGTATCAGTCAACTGTCACACAGCTTCATCAAATACATAGAATGCAGTCCACACAGTTTTATATAACCACAGAGAAAGTGTTGCATGTCATACATTCCAACCATAGACGTGCCAGTGGGTGTATCCAACACTACTATGTTCAAAGGCATTTATTGCAATGGCAATAGCACAAAACAGTGCACAGAAACATGTTTATCTCCTAGGTACACATACAGTGGAAGATGTCTGTATAAGTGTCAAGCAGCTGCCCAAATCACTGCACCTCACCTGTTGCTTGCTGTACACAGGATCCTGTACCTAGAAACTCTGTAACAGGCTATATCCACTATCACCCTTAATAGCCTGTTATGAGAAGTGACTTCAGTGGTAGTATTATCAAGAGAGAGGGCTTTATTTTATTTTATTTTTTTCATGAGAGAGGGACTTGGGGGAAAAAGTACCACCCATAGTTCAATTTATAAGTGAGATAAATCAGTTTATAGCCTGAACAAAGCAATTAAAGAGATGCGAGTAAAATAGGTTATCTGCCATTTCCTGAAACTAAACAACTGGCATATGCAGTATAGTCTACTGGGTAAGCAAAAGGGGGCAGTGGCCAACTTAGTAAGAGGTCCTTAGAGTGCACAGGCTATTTCACAGAGACTTTCAATCACAGAGCAAGCATGCATTTAGCTGTTTAAAGCTAATACACTGCAAGGTTTTTCATGATAAATATGCTCACATTAAACAATGACAAAATTCTCAATAAGCTTGTAGGTGTAGGGTCTTGTGGCAGAGTTCCTGCAATATTGAGGTCAGATGTCAGATTTAGTGACTGCAGGCTTTGACATGAAAGAAAAAAAAACTCTACTAAGCTGTTAAATTATATTAAGGGAGTAGAGTTAGTACATATTATACAAAAAAAAGATGGAGGAAGTTCCACAGTAAGTCAGAGCAAGACAATACAGGGAAAATAAAAAGGTACTGTAATGATAAGACAGTGTATGAATGAAAGCACAAAGTAGTTTTAGCAGGAAGTATAGTAATAAAGAATCACTGTATTGCAGTATAAATATACAGCTGTATCGAGCCAAGTATCAGAAGATGGCACTACCCTGATAAGCACAATATAACACCATCACTGTCATTTAGATAACATTATTTATTTATTTATGCACAACAATACACTCTCCACCCTCCATAGATGTCTCACAGCTACATGTTGCTTGCATCAAATCTCTGACACTAACATTTAATGGTGCTATAGCTACTCTCACTCCATTATGCAGTATGCCAGCAATGGTCTGATGATGATGACTGTGGATGGCCTGACACAGTAACTTCTGGTACAAGCTGGGTCCATCACAGATGATGCAGATGGGTATGTATTATACCCCATTATGCTGTTCATGCACAGACAATGTAGCATATAGTAGTAATGACAAAGCATGTGGCATACTCTGCTTCAGAGAAACATGTCAATATTCCTGCCTATTTTCACCATGTGTAGCACTGAAGAGTGCATGACCTCACTCAGAAATAGACGCTGGATGATTTTGTGGGGTCCAGCACTGCAGCCATCTCATTGTCTGTGTTTCCACCTAGTGGGAATGGTGTTATAATGAGTGAGTAGCACAGGATTTTTGCCATTTCTTAATACAGTGAACATCTTATATCTACATATTTTTACTATTTTTTCTCAATTGGACCTTTCCTACCTGCGCTTCTGCTGAAAAGTGTTTTCTGCTGCCAAGTTGGACTTTTGTAGTAATCAGTGCAATAAACAAACACTGATATCCCCATAGTATCTTGAATTCTGCAGCAGCGGTTACATATGTGAGGTGCTGATGCCACATATATCAACTTGGTGGCTGCATGTTATGTAGACTTACTGGTATGGCATGGGGAGCACTTGCCTCATGCCTCTCAACAGTTATGATGCCCATGTCCATTTGCCCACCAGGGAAAGCCAGGTAATCCTCATTTAACATGTGTAATGAGATATTATGAGGTTCACCACACAGGCCATAAAACTGGAAGTGTGTTGCAGCGCAGCAATGTAACAGTGGACTTTCTTTCATTTTCTAGAGTCAGAGTTCTGTACTTCGTCTTAGCTTGATCAAGATTAATGATTAATCAATAACAATGGGCCTGTACATCCACAAGTGAACACTGCTTCCATTAATACTGAGAATCAGCTGAATCCATAGGTTCTTCTCATGTGCCTACAGTCATAAACACCCAGGTGGTATTCTTAAGGCCTGAATGAAGATATCATTCTCCCCAACTGCTTCTGTAGAAGGTCTGACCTAAAACAATGCATAGCAACTGCAACATGAAATACCTACATGTCAAACGAATAGTTCTAGGCATGTACATTACTGTAGAGTTAGCGGTACATATGCTGCAGACTGTCTTTAACCCTACCACTAGGTATATTAGCAGTATATGTGGCTGGACCAGATACACAGAAAAATACATCTTCCTATTGAAATGTCAGCACTTGAAATGCTGAGCTGTAAAAAGCTGAAAAAAAGACCGAAAACCTAGACAACAATGAGTCTTGAAAATAAATCTTCTCCTTAAAACTTTTTTTTTTTGCAGGGAGAAGCAACCCTCCCATGCCCCGTAGACTCATATATACCAACTCCGACATCTCCATACCTAGGATAAAAGGGAATATTCTAAGAAATGTCATCTCGAGCTTGGTATATGTCAGTCTGATCTTTCGAGCATTCAGTCTCTGTAGAGCAAGTCCCAACCTTTCAAATGATTACCAAAAAATACTAGCGGTATTAGACTCTCTCAGAAACATGTACTACCTGTGTTCCACCACAGTGCTATTAGCAGCATGTTGCTTCCTGACTAGTGGCTCCCATGCATGCTGCAGTCATATAGAAAACATTTGTCTAACAGCAAGGTATTGCAAATCCCTGGCAGCTGCAATGCAAGGCTGTCACAATATAAGTTGCAGCATCATGCTAGACTCAGCAATTCTACCATCTGTATTTTCTGCAATCTGAGCTTGTTTCATGGCTGAAATGGGTCAATAAACCAGCCCGATTACCTGGTATACAAATAATAAATAAATACATACATCCATGCACTCATAAATAAATAACTAAAGCTTTTGAAATCATTTGCTTTTGCTACACTCCCTGCAATAACACAGAGGGTTTCCATATATATATATATATATATATATATATATATATATATATATATATATATATATATATATACTGCTGTGTAATATCTGAGTCCTGCTATCTGTGAAACTGGGATGCATTATATCTACTGTATAAGTGATTTCTGCAGCATGCACGTTCAGTCTCCAGTTATGGTGAGCACTTCTAATAACCCAGGCTACATTAACGACAGATATAATGATTTCTAACACATCTGCTAACTTAATTTAATCTTTAATTTTGGTGGGAGGTTGGCATAATGTTTTAGGTGTTTGCCTTATAGACACAAGGTGCAGGATTTGATTCTCACATTGGATAATTGGCTAGGCTTAAAATAGCCTGCAAGGACAGTTAGCCTAGTACTAATCTATGAACTTATATGACAAACTAACAGTTGCCAAGGTCACTATAGATATACTTTCTCAAGCGATGCATTTTCTTTTGTTTACAAGACTGCATACACAAATATTCTGAATTACACCCTCAAGGAAAAAAGCAAAATGCATATGAGAATACATCTGAAAAGCTTACTTTTCTGTTTTTCTTTTATGCAGGAACATGGTAAAAAGTTAGTGTAATGCTATGTGAAAGTAATGTTGCGTTGGCTTTGCATATCTGAAAAGTCATGCCATGTTCATTAAAGATGTCTGCATTCTGAAGCTCTTCTTCAATGCTGACATGCTGTTCCACTTTTCCTCTACCACAAAGGTAAAAAAATAAACTGCATGCTCTAAACAGCTCTGAGCTGGTGGTCCTTTGTAATCCATGTATGCATTAATTTCATTATAATACATAACTGCCTGGATAATTCAGTTTAAATACCTTTTAGACATATTTCTTGAGGATGTGCAGTAGGTACTAAAGGTGACAAGAAAGCCTGCTACTAGAAAATCCTATATTAGAAAGTGAAAGCGATTTTCTAGTTGGTGCCTGCATGTTGCTGCTTTCTATTTGCTGCACAGTGCTTGTTTATATCTTTAGCCCAGGGCCCTTCCAGTGCTGAGAGGTGCAATGGGAAAACCAATAATTTATTGCTTATTTGTCTCTTTTTCTCTCTCTCTCTGTCTCTTTCAGTACAGTCTTTTCAGTCAGCAACTTAATATAATCTGCTCCATCCATTAATATACTATGCTGGCTGTGTGTGCCCCCCACCCTTTGTAGATACAGACTACTGTTGCACCTCACCCTGTCGATGTCGAATACCTACCCAGTCATCTTAACAAAACACTGTTAGTGCCACAAGGAAACAGTTTACAGGACATATGCAACACATTGGCAAGTACCTACAGCAACTACAGTTTGAAAAAAGAAGAATTGTGTAAGCAAAAACCTTTTCCTTATTTTACTGTGCGAATGTGGCTAGCATTGTGCTGAAGGCTCCAACAAAATCTACCCTTGGCTTTAAATTTAATTTTAAATTTAATTCAAGAGGAATGCTCTCCAATATGAAAAGCAAAAGCAGTCTTTCACTAAATCAGAGTAGCTAAATAAGTAAGGAACAGTTACTGCTACAGCAATGCTATGAAATGCAACCAAAGCCACCACTTTAAATCTTTTCCCCTCCTACAATTTAACTAGCAACCCGAGCCCATACTGTAACTGTATATAGAAACTGATATTTTTATAGGCTACTCTGTCTTTCCTTCACAGATAGTTTATGCCAGGCCTGTCTTTTTAGGGTCAGGGAATCCCACTCTGCTCACTTATGCTACAACCAATCCCACTCACCCCACACTGCTCTACATTTATACCCCATCTTACACTCCAATCTCTATGCACAATTAATCACCCATCACTTCTACAAAACTCTGTTACATCACCTCTAAAATCCACTCCCCAAATATACATCTACTATCCATCACAAATCCCATCTTTCCCTATCTAGGGCACTATACCCCCCAACTATCCACACATAACCCATCCCCGCCCTACTATTCACTCTCAGCCCATCCCTCAGTATCATCTAGAACCCCCCCTGCTATGCTATCAGATTCTATATGTCTATTCCCTCCACACACCAGTCTAACAAAACTCCAATTAAATACAGTCATGTACTTGTACTCTACTTGTCATCATGATACAAATCTGTACTCACCAACTCTGTTATCCTACTTTAATCTACATCTCATCTCCCTTTACTTCTTCTGACATATATTCATCCAGGCAAAATCCACCACAAGCTCATAAAATCCTTTCTGCTCAGACTAGGTATATAACTAAACCACTAATCTAAACACCTGCACTCATATGCACCATTTACCTTGTGACTGATTATTTATGATGACATTCACCTCAAGCAAGAACCAGCACCAATTTATCTCCCCCACCCCAGGTCACCAACAGAAACCTCATTAACACACATAAGTCCACTGGCCTACTCCTACAGTACCTAAACTGTTGAAGTATAGGCAGCAAAATACATGAAATACATTCATGAGTGATCCTAGATGCCTTATATTTCTTAGTCTTAGTAGAAACATGCCTGAAACCTGTCATAATCACTTCTTGCAGATTATAATATCATCAGACTAGACAGATCACGCAAAAAAGCATAAGGTGTTGGCACACTGTTCAAGAATTCTGGCTCTAACCTTATCGATCTAACACCCTACCTTCAAAAAGTCTGTACTCCTGGTCTCTCTTTTAAAAATAAGTGACCACAAAAGCATCCATATAGCTACTATTGTAGAAAAAAATAGTCTTGGAGAGTTACTAACATTAACAAGGAAACCATAATGTTAAGAGACCTAAACACAATGACTAGGCCTAGCCTCTGCTAACCACCCTGTGTCTACCACTAACATCTACAATTCTGCAAAACTCATCAACTTCCCCACCAGGTATAACAAATCCTCCACACACCTATTCATCCTAGATTGTATCCTAACATCAGATCCATGTAAACTAATCTCTTTTGGTACACACTGTAACTCTATAAGTGATCTACTACTAAACTTTGTAGGAAGGTTACACACCCATCCCAGAAAGTTTTACTACTACAACACTGTTCAAATTTTATCTAATTTCAACAAGGCACTTTCCTCCAAACTTTAAAACTATTTAATTGGAATTATTAAAAAACTCAATCTCTGGAAGCCACTGTTGCATACTTTAACACAGCCTTTGTCAAAATTCTCAACTTACTAGGCCCAGAAAGACAAAACATGCAATTTACCCTGTACCGTAGCTAACCAAAGCCATCAAACAACTCAGGAAGCAAATTATCAGATAAAGCATGAAAAGCATGGATACTTAATAATGCCCATCCAAATATGTAGAATTTTAGAGAGGTTTGAAAACTCACCAACAGCATTAAAAATGACAAAAAAAAATCATATAACAGTTCTATCTAAGATACCCATACACACAATCCAAAACAGTTCTGTCTACCTTGCATAAACTACTAAACTAGGTGGCATAGTCACAACTCCTACCAGTAGCAAACCATCTGCAAACCAGTTTGATAACCACTTCATTCAATCTATCACCTCTCTTATCCACAACCACCGGATTATCCCCATCTCCATTCTTCACCAACTTTTTTCCTGACATTCTCCTATTCCATATCAGTCCTGCTGCCACCTCTACTATCAGACAACTACATTATAAGCTTAGAAACGCAGCATTCACAATGGACAATCCCCCAGCTGAGTACCTCAGCGTGAATGCTGACTTCCTAGTTTACTCCATCTCAATCTTTATAAGGCAAGTATATCATATTTGATATTTCCAACATCTGGAAAATATCTATAGCAATTCCTCTGAATAAGGGAGAAAACTCCACAAAAAATCAGTAATTATTATCCAACAGCAATACTGTCGCCCCTTTCAAAAAGTATCAAAAACTGCGTGCAGACCTAACTCAGGCAGCAAAGTGGTAGAAAGTGCACTCCTGATATTACTTTATCTCTGTTAGTGTCCCATAATGCTTTATTCTAGGACCCATGATCTTCAATAACTCATTAATGAGTTGCACACAGCTGCCAGAAATGCTTCACTCATACAGTACACGGTCACTGCCATATTTATCTTTAGATAATGGGTGACCTGTATATAGCAGTCTGATTGGGGAATGAACATTCTCCAGCAGGGTGTTAATCTAAAGGTAATGCCCACTTAAAAATGATTCCGCCACTTAACAGCAGCATATCAAACTGCTGTGGAGCTCAGACTGAAAGTTACCTAACGCCCATCATTATTTTACACTTGCTAAGCAGTGATTTTTCTGTTTAGTGAGTGTAAAATAGGAAAAAAAGAAAAAAAAAAAAAGAAAAGAAATATAAAAAAAAAAGTGTGTGTGTATGTGTTTGCGTGCGAGAGTGCATGCGTGTTTGAGAGTGAGTGAGAGGGAGAGATCGATCAAGCTATTATTTTGCACTCACTAAGCATTGCTTTTGCTATTTAGCAAGTGTAAAAAATAAATGAAACAGAAAAAAGCATGTGTGTGTGTGTGTGTGTGTGTGTGTGTGTGTGTGTGTGTGTGTGTGTGTGTGTGTGTGTGTGTGTTTATGTTTCAGTCTATATGTGTGATTGAATGCGTGCTTGTGTGCATGAAAGCAGAACAGTGTGTGTGTGTGTGTGTGTGTGTGTGTGTGTGTGTATGTGTGTGTGAGAGAGAGAGAGTCTGAAGAGTAAAAGAAATTCATCTGTGGCAACAGAAACAGGTCTGCATACCTCTCAACCTCTTAGTTCATGATATCTGTATAAAGCTTAAAATAAAGGATGAACAAAGGTTCATAGATTAGTACTAAGCTAACTGCCCTTGTGAGCCATTTTAAGCTTAGCCAATTGAGACTCAAACCCTGCACCTTGTGTGTTTGTAAGGCAAACACCTTAATCATTAGGCCACACCCCATCCCTTTTCAATCGGTAAAGTTCTTGCCTGTGGCGAGAATCAAACCTTACACCTTGTGGTTGAAAGGCATACACCTTAACCACTGTACCATCTGGCCTTTCAGAAATAAACAGCCCTTGCAGGTCTTGAACCCAGGACACTGCATACCATAGTCACAGCAATGTATCACTAAGCCATCTGAGCTCTAATAGGTTCATACTTTGTGGGCCATTTTAAGTCTAACCAATTAGCCCATGCAAAATGAAATCCTGCACATTGTGTCTGCAAGGTAAACACCTTAACCATTATGCCATCCTCCCACCAATACTCTTAACACAAAGGCTCATAATAGGAACAGATTTTAAATAGTGCTATTGTAAAATCATAAAGTTATTTGAATAATAGGATCTGTGTTAGCATGCATTTTCTGGAGCACAAGTATGCCTGAGTGAGTGAGATCGACCACTGGCAGCAGCAGTAAAGAGACTTGCATACCTCTCAGCCTCTTAACTGGAGAAATCTGAATAAAGTCTAAAACAAAGGGGGAACAAAGGTTCAAAATTAGGAAAATATTTTAATTATTGTTGTTATAAAATGACAAAGTTGCTTAAATGACAGGTTTGTATTGGCATGCATTTCCTAAAGAAAATAAAGTCTGAAACTCAAATGTATGTCATTATTTAGTGACTTCAATCCCCAATGACTGGCAACAAACCAAACATTTTAGGAGTAAGGAACCAAAACAAATAAAGCAAATAACTGGATATATTTTTAAATGTTATATTTTGGATGTAAGGTGCTTTCTCCAGCACCATTTATATATAGTACAGCAAGTGTGAAACATTAGGGGTAGGAACTATTTTACATCAAAAACATATAAAAAGTATGGTAATTAAAAAAGTAAATAAAACACAATTTTACAGACAGCCCATTCTCTAAGAGCAATAATGCTCTCCAGGGTGTGTATTATTATGGAAATAATGCGCTTCCAGGAGTGTAGAGGCTCTCCGCCTGCATAGACAGACCTAAGAACACCCCTGGGTGAGCGTTATTTCCACAGCAGCACACACCCTGTTGGGCATTATTGCTTGCATATCACTAGATCCTTACCAGAACTCCAAGTCAGAACTCAGAATGCCTTCTCCTCAGTCAAAGTCTAGCTTTCCAAATCTCACTTACAGCTAAGTGCTAAAAAAATCTAGTTTTCACTCCTAAAACTCTCACTAATACAACAAAAAATCTTCTTAATCACCTCAACTAACAACACACCAATTGTATTTGTCTCTAACTAAATAGCTGCTTGGTTTGATATCCACATACATCAAGCTAATAATAACAAAAAAATAACAAAAACTTAGACTACTATATTGCAGCAAACATTTCTTAAGCAACTATGCCAAAAAATAGCCTCAGTGTTTCCCTACTCTCTTTGGTATACACTTACCCCATGTTCACTAAACTCCACCTCACCTTCCTAACTAAAATGGAACAATGCTATAATAAAATTGTATGATTTCTGGTAAACTACACTGTAAAATCATACACTGCCTGGTGCTAAAACAACTTCACTGGTACAAGCTTCAGCATTATATATATATGCCAAAAAATGCAGCATCATCCCCTTTGGGGAAAGTGCCATCCCCACATGTTATCACATTAATATCAATGTCCTAAGTACACAATCAGTAGTGAAGGATTTGGGCACCCAGGTTGATAGCAATCTGACTTTTGACCACCATGCTGCTTCCGTTATACAGAAAGCTTTCTACATGGCCCACCTCATAAGTAAGGGTATCTCATCTAGGGACAAAGAAGTCATAACATCCCTGTATTCTTCCCTTATAAGGCCAATTTTTGAGTACAATGCATCCTTCGGCATGTACTTCGCAAAACACATGCAGCAGCTGGAGAGACCACAGAGATTCCTCTCTAGGAGAATCCAGGGCCTCAAACATTTACCCTACACAGATAGGCTAAAAGCCCTGTTCTTCTACTCAGTTTCATGCAGACTCCTCAGAGGTGACCTCTGTCTGGTATACAAAGCAATCTCAGACCCCGCCTTGATGGGACTGCTGCATATATGCAAGCCAAGCTCCACTCGAGCAACTCTTATGCGTGACCTCAACCTGGTCTGTGATATCAATTGGACTTGTTGGCGGGACAAATTTGTGTCCCTGAGACTCCCCCATCTGTGGAATAGACTCCCTCTCTACATCATGGAGAGCACCTCATTATTCCTTTTAAAGCACAACCTGGATAACTAGATGGGAAACAGAAAATACACCTCTGGGATTCCACCTGTGTCCCTGCTGGACAGGGGCTTAGGATGCTGAATTGTCTAAACATGGGCTAAACTCTTGGCTGGGCTTATAAGGGCCTCAGGGCCAATAGCCTAGTAACATCCTGTGATCCAATATATATCTATAATGCATCTAGCAACAGCCTATAAAATCATCTATGAACACCATAACTTCCCAGCCCTAGAGAATCTCATACAACCTTTGTTCCCAAAACTGGCTTATCTGATCCACAGACAAACTCCTTCTTAGTCTAGCCAAGAAAAGCAAATGGACTGGCAGGTTTCATTACAGTAGCCACATTGCCAAGATCTGTAGCACAATTTAAGCCATTATTTCACTCCAACCTAACTCAGTGAAGTTCAAAACTCTTCTAAAACAACACCAGAGCAGCTCTTGGCTTCCTCCCTGTACAGCCCCTGAATAATCTGTCTCATCTCCCAATCTATATGCCTTAATTCCAGCAGCCATCCTGCTTATTAACTTATACTTCACCACTTGGCATTATGCAATGATACTGTAGAGATTTCTTTACTACAGTTCCCTGCTCTCTAGTGCAATGCATCTATGCTATACTGATGCTATCACCTTTGCTTCTGTTTCTCTTTAATCATTCTCCAATAATGTTGAGCCTCAGCTCATTAATCCATTATATAACCTGACCTGACAAAACATATGCTACTACAAATACTTACAAGTCTATGCCATGTTGTCTTCATTAGCTGCTGCTTAGCTTGTTTGCTGTGAAATGTATCTGTTAATACATTCATAAATTATCATGCAGTCACTCATGTATGTTAGTTTAAAAACAATTTTTTACTTTATTCTTAATACGAGCCTTTATTTTTATATACCATTTGAGCAATTTATGAAGCATTGTGTTATTTATTTATGTCATGTTATGTTGTTCATTTTGGAGCTTTTCCTCCTTGGCTTTCACTGAAAAGGGGATACAATTGCCCAGTTGATTTTCCATTTCAACAAAAGGATAATAAAATAAAATAAAATAAAAAAAACTAAATGTAATCTTCAATAAAAAGTTATAAAAATAAATACACTCAAACACATTTTTAAACAAAAATGTAACTTTTTGTGTGGGATTCCTCCACACTCTCCTGTACAAGTTGATTCACCTCTTGCACTTCTGCTAGCATACAGGCAAGAATGCATAGTCACGCTACTCAGAAGCACAACTTACTCTGCACAGATAAGGCATGCTGCAATTCTGTTTAATTTGATGACCATAGATTGCTGTAAAGTGGGATTTACATGACTGAGTCATTCACCTGAGTAGTCGGATACCTGCTCTGCTGAGTGTCCTACTATCATGTGTAAAGAAGTAGTATAGGTGTATGTAGGACAACAAAAAAGCACACATGTCTTTGTACCTAGATGCACAGAGACAGACATACTAACATACAGAGTTGCACAGATGCACACACACACAGACACACACACACAGACACACACACACACACACACACACACACACACACACACACACACACACACACACACACACACACACACACACACACACACACACACACACACACATACAAACTCATACATTCATCTAGTGTCAGCAGTCTGCATTGATGATCTCCACTTCCATACAGCCTCAGATCACTAGATAATTTCAAGCAGTGAGCATCAGAGGCAGGGACATGCACACACATATCATTAAAAGAAGCACTCAAGACATATAATTATATTAACAACTTGCACACTGTTCTATGTTCTAGAATCATTACTGTGCACGTACACACAGGGACATGCACACACACACACGCACACACACAGACATACACACACACACACATATATATATTTTTTATTGTTTTTATATATATATATATATATATATATATATATATATATATATATATATATATACACCTATATATGGGTCTACTTTGTTTCACTGAAAACACACTTCACTGAAACTCATTTAATTGAAAACTCATTTAACTGAAAATCAGTTGCATGAGCACAATTCACTGAAAGTTCACTTCACTGAAAACTCATTTGATTGAAACTCATTTTGGTGAAAGGTATATGCCCTGTTCCCCACTGTAGTGCGATGCTGGAGTTAGTATATATAGTAAGGGGGTGGGCGGCAGAGCCCCCACATTGTGGAGTGGGGATGCATAGCCCCCCACCTATTTTAAACAATGGAAATCATAGACATGGATACTTATAAGTTGAATGAATAACTCTTTCCAGAATATAATATATACCCAAACTATGTGGGGGAATAGGCCCCCACACCCTCCAATGTGGGGTGATGTGCTTCATACTTCCTCCTTACTATATTTACTAACTCCAGGATCACACTACAGTGGGGAACAGGGCATATATCTTTCAATGAAATGAGTTTCAGTCAAATGAGTTTTCAGTGAAGTGAGCTTTCAGTGAATTGTTCTCAGGTAACTGATTTTTAGTGAAATGAGTTTTCAACTAAATGAATTTCAGTAAAGTGTGTTTTCACTGAAATGAAGTAGACCCATCTACACACACGCACACACACACGCCCACACACACACACACACACACACACACACACACACACACACACACACACACACACACACACACACACACACACATATATATACTTGCACACATGCATGCACTCATACACACTCACACACTACATTGCACTACTAACCTAGAATTCAGCCCAAGTAGAGTATGATGTGCTTCGACCTCTTCAGAATTCCCCACTGTAATGCATATGGTTACATTTTTGTGTACACCTATGAATTTTGTGCACTGCTCTACACAGATCTTCTCTAGTACTGACATCTGTAAATCACTGTACTATGCAACAGTCCTGGTGGAGTACTGTACTGGAGTGCACAGTGTCCCAATTTAAATAAGCTGCATCTCTGGACTACAGAATTTTCAAGTGACTATGAAAACCATTACTGCTGAATACGACAAGGACGCTGTACTGAGCAACGAGACATGTATGACACAGGACCACCTTGATCTACACAAAACCACTTGCACAACTCTGTGTAACTGCACACTATCTCTGAATTCCTGCAATAATCAACTCCAGGGTTACTGCACCTTGGAATTTAGGAGAAATACCTCTTTTCAAAGACTATCTTTGATCAATTGGTTGTTCGGGATGCATTACAAAATAGTGAGTTACACAATCTGACAACACAAAGTTGTAGTGTTCTATTTCGTGTGATATGTCCTCTGTTTTTTATAGATTAGTACCAGGCTAACTGCCCTTGTTGGCTATTTTAAGCCTAGCTAATTACTACATGTGAGAATCAAACCCTGTACTTTTTGTAAGGTAAAAAACCTTAACCATTATGCCAGTCTCTAAACCTGTGTGTACTACAATGAAAAGTTGATGAGTGTAACATTACTGCAGCCTGTTCTTATCCTGTTGTGCTAACTCCTTCCAAATTTTTCCTGATTTTCAGAAGAATGTACTCATAATGACATTAGGATATCATGACAACAGGCCAGAAAGCATTGCCAATGGCATAAGTACTTCCTATATTTAATCACAGGAAAATACATAATAATTTATTATGTGTACGTGATGATGTTTCAGTTTCCTATATTACATTTTCATGGGTTAGCATACAGTCAGAATTTTCTGAAATCTGAATGGTGAGTCAGGTAAAAACTGCTCGATTTAGTAAATCCAGTAAAGCAGAGATTAGATTGACCTGCATGGATAACACTGGTCTTTCCTTGTCCAGGTGCTGTATGAGCTTGACATCCACATGACTTGTGTGTCCAAGATGTTATATACCATAAATGATGATATTATTCCTATACTTATTTGTCAATTTTTATTTATTAACCATGGTAGATTGCTGATCTAGGCAGACCTTTTCCAGACTCAGCCCAGCAACACTGTCTAGTTAAATGACATTAGGCAAGTAGAAAATGAGGTAATCAAATCCTGGACTACAGGAAGCATCTTGTTAGCTGGCCATAACTTTAATCCCATACACCTACTATCTGCTTTATATAGGTCTATAGACAATACATTTTATGCCTTATATTTACTGCTACTACTGAAAGAGCTCCGAGCGGTAGGTTAGATGGGTTTTACTGGTTCTTGCCGTTTGCTAAAAGGGGGCTTTGCAGCAGTGACCCAGCATGATCAGCACAAGCTGCAGACGTTGATGTGTAAGTGATGTCACTGGTGTCTGTACTATATTACACAGCACTCTGTATTGTCATCTTAGTCAAATGAGTCCCTGTGTCTCTTTCCCAAGTTTTATTTGTTTATTGTATTTGTTTATTGGGAATAGTATAATTGGGCAGGAAGCTATTCTTTTTCAGCAGAGACAGGGAGAAAAGTTTCAGAAAAATTCTAACATTACATAAAGACAATACTAAACAGAGGTATACATGTACATACAAAGTTTAAAAGCTCTGAAAAAAAACATTTCATAAAGAATATAATAAACAGAGACATGCAAGTCATCAACAGAGGTAGACATTCAATCAACAAATATACAGCATTTAAAAAGAGTGCCATTAATTAACAGCAGTAGCATCTAAAGAGCTAAGAAACATATTTAGAAAAGAACTTGGTAGAAGGAGAGAAAAGGTGAAAATGGAGTATTTGTGGTATGTGACTGGCTTGGGACATTAATAGGTCTAACTGGGAATACCTGTGCTACATTACTTTTTTGCTGTGCATGTCACCTTTCTTTTCTACAAGTTGTATGATCATTTTTTCTAACTTAAATTTCCTCTATTGTGCCATCAGCCACACGGTCACTGTTGTACCTCTCTATGTGATGTATTATATACGTATTTAACTTATATGTCTACATTTCAGTTAAAATATTTACATATTTCTGTTTGTGTTTTCTGCAACAGCCAGTCCCATGTTCCAGAGATTTTGCAATAGATGCATCCATCACAGACATATATATGTTTTACTCAGGTTGTGCATGCTTCATTGGGGAACAGATACTCATATCATGTATTTACTTGTTTCATTGATGTGCATGTTTCTGACTTTCTCTTAGTGCATGTTTTCAACTTGGAACACAGCCACACACCACATAAATGAATTAGCAGTATACCATCACGAGCTACAGTAGTGAGCACGCAGACACATGCAACATTCCTGATATCTGCTATGCTACATGTGTCTGCTGTGCTCTATACACACACACACACATACACACACACACACATACATATATATATATATATATATATATATATATATATATATATATGTGTGTGTGCATGTTTGTGTGTGTGTGTGTGTGTCTGTGTGTGTGTGTGTGTGTGTGTGTGTGTGTGTGTGTGTGTGTGTGTGTGTGTGTGTGTGTGTGTGTGTGTGTGTGTGTGTGTGTGTGTGTGTGTGTGTGTGTGTGTGTCTGTGTGTGTGTGTAGACATGCAGGCGTATATAGCACAGCCAATAACAGGACTATATGAAGCTATCACTTGTACTCATTATCTATCTATCAATTTATCCGGGTCTATATTAGTTCTTCGAAATGTCTGAAGTTTGAACACCATAAGTTCGAACTTCAAACCATGAACAGCAAAAACATTGAAGTATTAGAACAGCGATTTTTATCCCAGGGGAAAAAAAATGCTGTTCCAAGAAACACACACGCAACACAAGCACACCAAAAAAACATCAATCCACACACATAGACTCAAAATCCTACATCTAACCCTACACTAAACTGTACATACACTACTACCTATCCACTTACCTTAACCCAAACCCTAACCCTAAGGTCTGTCACTATTACACACTCACCTGACCCACGCCCTAACCCTAACTCACCTATACCACCCTAACCCTATAGTCTTTCACTATCACACACCCACCTCACCTGCACCCTAACCCTAACTCACCTAACCCCTGCCCTAACCCTAACGTCCACACAATCACACACTTACCCGACCCGACCCGTAACTTCCCGTCACAGTCCTGATAATCACAAAGCCACTGAAATGGCCCACCGATTTCTTTCCCTGGGAAAGAATTCGGTTTTCCGCGGCTTCGCGATTACCAGTGTTCGAACTTTACAGTTCGAACATCTGGTATTCGATATTCAGCCGTTTCGATGGACTGATATAGATCCAATTTATTCAGGTAGCTAGCTAGCTGTTTAACTATCTAACTCTCAATGAATTGTCTGTCTTCCTTTTATTTATTCCTTACTTCCTTTTTGTTTATGTTTTGTGTTGCTTATTTGGCTGTGTAAATGGTTAAGATTTTTTTCTAGTACAAACCTAAAGAGTAAAACTACCATGACTTGAAACAATGACAGTTACACAAGATCCAATCATTGAAAATTTTAGTGTAAAAAATATAGTTTTAGAAGGTATGGTCATGTTTGATGATATCATGGTTGCATTGCTCAAGTGACATGCATGATTTTAGGTTATACATTAGTGGCTATATTCTAAACAATTGTCATATTCATCAATTCTGAATGCAGAACAATAAAATTAGGGTGCACTACAAGACAATATATAGCATAACAACAGTATTTCTTAATTTATGAACTTTCATAAAAAATAACATTAGCTGTAATTTAAAGAAAGCATTTTATAGCCCCTTTAAATGTATTTAACATTTTACTTCCCCACCATCCCTTCCTTCTTACTTAATCTTTCTATACATATCTAGTGCTTTCCTGAGCATTTCCATGGATTTCCTCTCCAGCACTTGTTCTTTACGTATATTTCATAACTCCTTAACCATATCTACTCCCTCTGCCATTCAGCCTTACAACTTAGTGGGAAACCTCCATCTCCCCAACACGATGTTGTGTACCATATCTTACCCCTCCATGTCTCTTCTGGTCTGCAGTGAAAAGATGTCTAGCCCTTCTTGTCTTTGGAAATATCCATTATTCTCCATTACAAACAGCCTTCTCCCTTTTTTTCCCATGAACTGCCTTGAATAGTCTGATGTCTTTCTGCTTCTATGACCATTAGAGCTGTGCTCAGCATTAAAGGTGTGTCATGAGTCCTGTGGCCTACAGAGATAAAGCCCCGGCTAAGTCCCAGGTGACTCAATAGCCCTTTGGACACTTGTAGGAGCTGGCAGGGGAGGATGAGTGTGAGTGGTATTTACTTATCAATACTGTGGAGGAAGTTGACATGCCTGTCTCACTACATGGGAGACTCCTAGTGGAAGAACACATCCCACATTCATGGATAAAAGACTGCTTACAAATAAATAAGATGCAGCCTACATTGATTGATTACATTACAGTGACCATGAAACAGTGGCAAACCACTTTGCATTTAAGCCATGATAAAGAACAAATTATTTTCCAGGGATAAAAGTTCAAAGGCAGACATTCCAAGGTGACTCTTTGTTACTGCTGCTCTTTTGTCTTGCCCATGACCCATAGGTCATGGCTACATTTTGACTCTCAGAAAACAACAAAGTGTATAGACTTTTCATCTTCTTTTTGTGGATGACATAAAACAATATAGTTCATCAGATAAGGAACTGAAAGCACAACTATAAGTGGTCAAAGCTTTCTCAGATGATATAAGAATGTCATTTGGTCTTGATAAATGTGCAAAAGCAACCTTTAAAGCAGGAAAGCTGCAACACCAAGAAAATATCAGTCTTGGACAAGAATGTGAGATAAAAGAACTTGGGGCAGAAGGGAGTGAATAAATATTTGGGAAATAATGAAGGATCAATAATAAAACATGCACAAATGCACATAAAAAATAGGAAGGAATATTTTAGAAGACTGAAATCAATATTGAAAACAGCCCTGACATCTAGTAACAAAGTCCAAGCTATAAACCAATTTGCTCTTCCTCTTCTAACTTATAGTTTTTGGGTGATTAACTCACCCTGAAAGGTACTGGATCAGTTGGACAGTAAAACAAATCAAAATGTTTCATGCTTATCAAATGATATATAAAAATCAGGGTATACCAAGATTATATATTCCTCATTCCGAAGGAAGTATGGGCCTCCTTGAAACTGATTACATGTATAGATCTGCAATCATAGGACTGCATACATATCTGCTGACCTCACAAGATCCAAGCATAGTAATAGTTGGGAGAATGAGTCTAAGATGACTTCCCTTCTTAGTTTAGCAGGTGCATATCAATGTCAAGCTGGAATGAAAATCAGACCAGAAGTAGATAAAAATTAGGCAGGAACTGAATGTGCCAGAAAACAAAAGAAAGAATGTAAAGTGAAGATGAGAAGACAAGAAATGTGGAAAAGGCATAAATGTATTTGCAAGTACAGTAAACTTCTGGAACAACCTCATGTCGATTAGGATGTGATGCAGGAATGACTAAGGAGTGGTGAATTTAAACCAAAAGAGGAAAGACTAATATTGGTGGCCTAGGATAGTGGACTGCATACACGTCCATTTACAACGTCCATGGAACATGTTGGAGAAACACACACATGCTGGTTTTGTAAAACAGAGCTGGAAACAGTCACACAAATTGTTGCTGGGTGTGATGCACTAATGGCAGAGAGACTGTATACTGAAAGGCATAATAATGTGGCAAGATTTGCACTGGGGATTGTGCAAACATTATAACATTAAAATAGCTGAGAAGCATTGAAAACATGAACCACAAAGCATTATATAAATGGAGAAGTTTATATCGCATGGGATCACTCATTACCAACAGTTCAAAAAATAGATGCAAGAAAACCAGATATAGTTGTCCATGAAAAGAAAACAAAAGTAGCATTGATCATTGAAATTTCTGCACCCGACAATTACAATGTTGTATGTACAGGGAGACACAAAGTCATAAAATGTCACGATTTGCAAGCAGAAAAGAGGGCAATGTGAAAGAAGGTTACCGAGACAGTTCCAATAGTAGTAGGAGCAATGGGTTTCAGAGAAAAAAAAGAATTTACAGTAACATTTAGGTATGTTACAGGTACATGTAACTTTGTATGAATTGCAGAAGGAGTCAATTCTGGGCACATTGCAGATGCTGTGAAGAGCACTTTTGTCTAACACCAAACACTGAAAAAAATACTAACTTCATAAACTTTAATCATACTTTGACTTAGGGATGGAATCCATTCCCCATCATGCTATTAGAAACACAAAAGACTTGGGGAAATTAAGCCAAGAATTAGGTGTTCCATCAAGAGAGTTTGAGCCTTGTGAGCCTAAGCTGGTATGTGAAATTCACACAATTTACCAAGGCAAATTCAAAATGAGGATGCAGACTTCCTCCTAGAGGGCAGCACATAGCAGAATTCAAAAAGGCCACCACAGGGGAGGGGATACTCCATCCAGGGGCATGGTAGGCTACTGTGGAGACCCAGCAAGCTGTCCTACTCCCCACCAGCTGATTCTCATTACAGATGAGCTCACTGGGATTCCTGGGCAGGAATGAATGGGCTTCAAGGCTTTTGCATAGCATGTAGATTCCCAGCTACTTCAGGGGGTAGGGATTAAAAAAAAGGAAAAAAAAAACTGTCCAAAGTGTATCCTGACATCTTTGTTTCTGGGCTATATCTTCCCAAAGTTATGACAAAGGATTCTGGTCCCAAAGTTATGACAAAGGATTCTGGTTTTTGCTGTCACAACATTCTCACTCTGATCTTGTTGGTTCATTCTATCCTGTTACTTTTCCTGCGCTATTATAGTCAGTTTCACTCCAAGCTGGTATTTCGCACAAGATATGATTCACCATAAATGCATTGCATTTCTTTACACCGAGAATCACCTGCCATTTTTCTGCCCACCTTGCCAGACTATCCATGACTTTTCATCAGACACTTTACTCCATAGGCTTAAAAGTTCATAGGTGTTTCCTAGGCTTGTGACCACAAGGACTTTTTAAGTCTAGCCATGCATCCCAAATCTCTGACAATTTCTGGTACCCTTGATAAGTGTAAGCAAGGGCTTGGGAGATGAAACATTTAGAAGCGGGGCCAGGGAGATGAACCATTTACAGGCTGCCTGTGTCCAACAGACACATAGGTACCAAACAAGGGATACATTTCCTGTTCCCCATCTAAATGTCAAAGTTACACTTGAATTGGGTTAGGGAGGAACTCTGCTTTATATGGATAGGTAGCTTGCTCCAGAGGCAGAGTAGTCTCTGGGATACATACCTGTTTTTCTAGCAGGTCCTATTTATATCACAGGCAAGGTTTAAGTCTTTAGAATGGGTAATTCTGGTGCTGTCTGTTTTGCAGACATGCAGGTGGTCCATCAGAGTGGGGTCTGACAATGCCTTGTATGCTAGGCATAGATCTCCCCTCAACAGCATATAGGAGACAGAATACAGGGATAGGTCCTTAAGGTGGTCTGCATAAGACATGTTACTTACATCCTGTATTCTTTTAGTGAGGAACTTCTGTGGATGTTCCAGTTGTTGGATATGCCTGGTTGGGTACATAGGAAATGAGGCATTGTACCCAGTAGGTCTGATGAATGCTGAATACAGTGGAACAATGACTTCCTTGGATATAGACGCCATACCTTTGTTTATAAGTTGCCCAACATAGAACAATTTCCTCACTACTATAGACATACGATGGTCAAAGGCTAGAGTACTGTCTATGTGTATCCTCAAGTCCCTGACTACTGGGTCAACTCTTAGGGGTGTGTTGTCAATATGATAGTTGCCATGGATGGATGACTTCCCAAAGGATACTATTATGCATTTCTTGGTATTTAGTTTTAGTCCATAGTCTAACACCAGTTGTTTGTCTATGTCAGCATTTCCTGGAGAAGAGTTGAATCAGTGTGGAGTTCAATGACAGCTCCTAATTTGCAACCATCTGCAAATGTTGTCAGTCAGAGGGCATTGACATTGGCCTTGACTTCATAGAAGTAAATGCCAAAAAGCAGAGGTCCTAGGACCCATGCCTGAAGGACTCAACTTGTGACTGACCTCTTTGTAGAGGTGCCCTCCCCAATTCTAAGTTCCTGGGTCCTGTCTGTGAGCCAGTTGGCTATCCACCAGGTGACAGAATGTTTTTTACCTAACCGCTTGAGTTTGTCCACAATGCCTGAGTGGGGTACTGTGTCAAATATCTTGTCCAGCTGAAGGTATACAGTGTGAAACATTTTGCCCTTATCCATTGCTTTGGTGACCTTCTCAAAGAAGTCCCCCAAGTTGAGTAGGCATGACCTGTTCTTGAAGAAACCAAACTTGGTTGGGTCCTGTGTCTGGGGGTTTAATATGGCATTATTAAGTATTTCCATGATAATTCGTTCCATGGCTTTGCATATTAGATTAGTGAGACTTATGGGTCTGTAGTTTGCAGTGTCTGTAGATTGCCCACCTTTGTGCAGAGGAATGACTGTTGCTGTTCTCCATTCATGAGGCTCAAAGCCTGTTTTGAGGCTACAGTTAAATACAGTGGTGGCTGGTGACTTCAAATCGAAGGGGGGCTGCAGGAGACAGCTGAATGGGTGGGGGGGTCAATGGGAAGGGGTGTGGCCAACTAGAAAGGGGAGGAGCTATGCTCAAAACCACAAAAACTAACTTTAATTAAATACGCTGCCCTAGGTGCCAAACCATCATTATGAGAGTCCAATCAAGACAAAAATAAGTGTAAAAGAATAAAAAATATTTCAATGCATTGGCTGTATGACAGCTTACTTAATATCTAGATGGAAACAAAAGGTTGTGAGGCATGAAAAAATAAATTACTTTTTAAATACATTACTGGAATGCCAGTCAAAATCAAGTATAAGAAAAACAAGAAGCACTCCACTCAAACCACTTCTCCTTGCACTGCAGTTCTAATTATAATTTATATTCAGCTTTATTAAAGTACCAAGTAACATGCTGAAAATAGAAATCTCTGTGATGCCCCCACTTGTAAAAATGTTTCTTATCCAAAAAGACCTGCTGCCTGACAACTATCTACTTGTTTCATGGGGAAAACATGATCAAAGTAAAAAATGAAAAGCAAACAAGAAACAAGCTCAAGATACATTACTTAAATGATTACTGTACAGGATATGGACCACACATGATTGGCATTCTGTTTAGTTTACGGGTAAAGTCTGTAGAGATGACTGGAAGTCTCCAAGAAGTGTAATGAGCTTTTTAAAATAATGGAATCCTGTCCTTTAATACCCAAGGCTTATACATTATCTAGTCAAGTATTCTATGCATGGCAACAACAGAAAGGCTTTCAATGTTGGCAATTCTTTAACAGTATGCTTATTAAAGCTTACTTGCATCTTACGATCTCAGACAAGCTTACCTTATGGTCATTAAAGCATTGCTACTTAGACACAGAGCAACAGGCACTTTCTGAGTAATAAGCATAAATCTGAGTAATAAGCATAAATCAACAGTACAAAAATATGACAGAAACCAGACTGTTCTGCAAAATCAAGGACAGATAAAAAGCCACTGTAGTACTTGTGTCTACCTTGGATGGGGGGGACACACTGCACATTTACACTACATAACTACTCCTTGCCTTGCTTGGACACATCCAGAGTCACTACATGGGGGAGTGGGGTGCAACAAGTATGTCAAAATTTGAAATGTCTCTGGATGACTGTGATGGCCCTGACACATTTGTCATACCTCTCAATCTCAGAGCAAGAAATCTGGACAAAGCCATACACAGAAGTGGGACAAAGGCCCAAAAATAAGGACAATTTTTAAATATTACTCTAATAAACTTAGAAAGATAATAGAATAGGTCTTGCATTAGTATGAATTTTCTGAAGGGTATAAAATCTGAAACTCAAATGTCTGTCATTATTTTCTAATGTCAGTCTTTAATGATTTGTCACTAATTTGCCAAAAACACAATTTTATGAAAAATGGACCAAAAATGTGATGCAAAAATATAAAATAGCCACACAATGCAGCTGGGAACCTGTCAAAGAAGGGACACTTTAATATTAGTACTGCTAACTTGAGCAGCTGACAAAATAAAAGAATCTACATGCATTTCAAGTAATCTATAACTTTGATTATTACAGTTATTTCTTAATTGTAAACCCTCCATGTTTTCTTCCAAAATTGCTATTTTGCGGAGGGATTATTAGGGGGAAGAGCAACATTTTGAGCCAAAATCGGGGCCAGTTGAGAGGTTGGCTATGCCTAATTCTATAAAGCAATTTATTTGCATGTACCTCTCAACCTGTTAATGCAGTAAATCTGAACAAGGCCAAATATATTGGGGAACATATAAACAGTACTAAAAATTGCTCTTGTATAAATTGAGACAGTTGATAGAATAACAGTTCTTACTTTTGCATGCATTTTTCTGAAGGTTATGAAGTCTGAAACTCAGTGTATCATTATTTAGTGACTTAATTCCTAAATGATTTGCCAGAAAACTACAAATTTTATGAAGAACAAACCAAAAATAAGAAGCAAAAATCTATTAATTCTTTGAAACTCTGGACAGTTGGGAGGTATAGTTCAGCTGGGCCTGTCTGAGTTTGCTGCCCTTCACCCCTGACAAAATCATGGTTGAATGGAGCCTCTGCAGCCATTCCAATGAACCATTACTTGTCTATTTCACTCCATTTACCATAAACACTAATGTGCATACTGCTTTACTTCTATGATGATTTGGACTTCATTTGAAAGTTTTATTTTGTATTTTACAGCACAAACACTAAGTCATCTGCTAAACAAAGCAATGCAGTCTCACAATGAAGACTTAGCATTAAAACTTCTCTGCCCTTGAAACTCACATTCAATGAAACAGCATTGAAACCCACATTCAAAGAAAATACATTTTGCCAGTAGCAGATAAAGATTAATTTTGGGCTGTTTTCAAATCATAGGCCCCTTGCATATGAAACATACATGTGCTCTTTGATACACCTTCCTCATTGTACTAAATTATATTCCTTGTACAATGCAGTACAGTTGTTAGAGGGCGTTTTAAATTTGTTTTGAACATTTTTCCAGTAAGCAATGAAACAAAACGCATGCACCAATAATGGCAAAACTGCCCAGTTCAGAACATTTATCATAAAAGTCTACTCAGACTTCCACAGTCCACCATTTTTAGTAAATATATGCACAATTCTACGGTCCACCATTATCAGTAAATATGCACAATTCTACAGTCCACCATTATCAGTAAATATGCACAATTCTACAGTCCATTATCAGTAAATATGCACAATTCTACAGTCCATTATCAGTAAATATGCACAATCTCTGAAGAAGTAAAAGTCATCTAAATAATTCCACATTAAAGAAATCTGTAACTAATGAAGAGGTTGCTGCTAGTAAACACCTTTATATTTCATGGTTTCATCGAAAAATAAAGTGTCTGTTGCCCCTCAGGAATAAATTGCTTATATTACATTAAAAAATGATAAGCTAGTAATATTGCAAGAGGAAATGGATGGCAAACTGATAACAGACTCATAGTTAGTATCTTCACCAAGGAGAACATTCTCAGTACGGCAGCATCCACCCCTTGTGAGAATAGAACCCACAGCCTTCTGCATCGAAAGCAAATGCACAACCTGTTGTGCTATTAAGGCAGACCAGCTTCACTTAAGCAACACTAAACTTCTGTTCCCCTGCAGCTCTCTGCTCCTTGTAAAATCTACTCAATACTCAACTGCATCTCAACTTCGCAGCACAAGAAAACTTGAAAAAGCCAAAATGTATTGGGGGGGGGTCAAAAGCCCAAAAACCAGGGACACATTAAACATTGCTTGTATAATCTTGGAAAGTTGCTAGAATAAAATGCTGTGTTACCACCATACATTTTACTGCCAAGGTCCCTGTGCAAAACAGTCAGAGCAACATACCACTATGCCAAATTAGCTGCTTTGTAAAAGAGGAAGAATGAAACTTAAATGGCTATCATTTAGTGAATTCAGTTCTCACCATAGCTGTCAACCTCTTAGTACAAAACACCTGGACAAACCCAGTAATGAGGGAATACAGCCCTCAAACATATTCAGTGAATTCAGTTCTTGCCATAGCTGTCAACCTTAGCACAAAAAACCTGGACAAAGCCAATAATGGGGGAATACAGTCCCAAAAATAGGGACAAATTTCAAATATTCATCTTATAAATTTAGAAAATTGCTAGAATAAAAGGTTGTGTTACGGTTGTGTTACTATGTATTTTCTGAAGAACATGAAGTCTGAAATTCAAATGCCTGTCAATTTTACTGCTGACAGAACAAAAACAATTTTCAGCAGAGACCCAGGGAGAAATACTGCAGACACGTCTTTGTAAAATGATAGGGCACCAGAGCAAATCCACACAAACACAGGGAGGAGATGCAGACTCCACACAGAAGGCACCCCAGCCAAGAACCAAACCAGAAAACCTATAGCTGTGAGGCAACAATACTACCACTGCACCATCAAATATGCAAGGAACTAAACATTCAGAAACCTGAAGTCTGAAATTCAAATGCCTGTCAATTTTACTTAACATTTCTTAATCAGGACAGTCTGACTTGGAACAAAAAAAAATTTCAGCAGAGGCCCAGGAAGAAATAATGCAGACATGTCTTTGTAACATGGGAGGACACAAAAGCAAACCCACACAACCACAGGGAAAAGATACAGACCCCACAAAGAAGGCATCCCAGCCAAGAATCAAACCTGAGAACCTGCAGCTATGAGGCAACAATGTTACCACTGCACCATCAAATATACAGCACTGCAGCATTTACAAACCACAGATATTATGAGGAACAGATCAGATCAAATAGGAGGCAAAAATCTGCATTTTTTTTTTTTTTTACAAATGGTGGTGGGTAGGGAAATCAGGTATTTTAACACCTGCATACAAGGTACAGGTTTCAAGCCTGAGGTATTCCCTACCACACACACACACACACACACACACACACACACACACACACACACACACACACACACACACACACACACACATGCACACCTGTAGTAGCAAACCACAAAAACTAAATATACTGCACTGGGTGACAAACCGTCATTATGAGAGTCCAATCAAGACAAAATGAACTGTAGAAGAATAAAAACATTTCAATGCATTGGCTGCATGACAGCTTAATGTCTAGAAGGAAACAAAAAAGGTTGTGAGGCATGAAAAAATAAATTACTTTTTTTTAAATACATTAATGGAATGCCAGTCAAAATCAAGTATAAGAAAAACAAGCAGCACTCAACTCAAAGCACTTCTTGCACTGCAGTTCTAATTATAATTTATATTCAGCTTTATTAAAGTAACAAGTAACATGCTGAAAGTAGAAATCTCTGATGCCCCCACTTGTAAAATGTTCCTTATCCAAAAAAGACCTGCTGCCTGACATCTACTTGTTTCATGGGGAAAACATGATCAAAGTAAAAAATGAAAAGCAAACAAGAAATAATCTCAAGATACATTGCTTAAAAGGATTACTGTACAGGTTTTGGACCACGCGATTGGCATTCGGTTTACGGGTAAAGCCTGCAGCGATGACTGGAAGTCTCCAAGTGTAATGAGACTCTTAAAATAATGTAATTCTGTCCTTTATTACAAATACTAGCATATGCATTTCAATACCCAAGGCTTATACATTATCTAGTTAAGTATTCTCTACTTGGCAACAGAAAGGCTTTCAATGTTGGCAATTCTTTAACAGTATGCTTATTAAAGCTTACTTGCATCTTGCAATCTCAGCCAAGCTTACCTGATGGTCATTAAAGTATTGCTACTTAAGCACAGAGCAACAGGCACTTTGAGTAATAAGCATAAATCGACAGTACAAAAAATATGACAGAAACCAGACCATTCTGTAAAAATCAAGGACAGATGAAAAGCCACTCTAGTACTTGTGTCTACCTTGGATGGGTGGGGTTCTCTGCACATTTACACTGCATAACTACTCCTTGCCTTGCTTGGACACATCCAGAGTCACTACATGGGGGAGTGGGGTGCAACAAGTATGTCACAGTTTGAAATGTCTCTGGCTGGCTTGTGATGGCCCTGACACATTTATCATACCTCTCAACCTCAGAGCTAGAAATCTGGACAAAGCCATACAAAGAAATGGGACAAAGGCCCAAAAATAAGAACAATTTTTAAAATATTGCTCTTATAAACTTAGAAAGCTAATAGAGGTCTTGCATTAGTATGAATTTTCTGGATGGTATGAAATCTGAAACTCAAATGTCTGTCATTATTTTCTAACTTCAGTCTTTAATGATTTGTCACTAATTTGCCAAAAAACACAATTTTATGAAAAATGGACCAAAAATGTGATGTAAAAATATAAAATAGCAACACAATACAGCTGGGAACCTGTCAAAGAAGGGACACTTTAATATTAGTACTGCTAACTTGAGCAGCTGACAAAATAAAATAATCTACATGCATTTCTGAAATAAAAGTAATCTGATTATTACAGTTATTTCTTAATTATAAACCCTCCATGTTTTCTTCCAAAATTGCTATTTTGCGGAGGGATCATTAGGGGAAGAGCAACATTTTGAGCCAAAATCAGGGACAGTTGAGAGGTTTGGCTATGCCTAATTCTATAAAGCAATTTATTTTCATGTACCTCTCAACCTGTTAATGCAATAAATCTGGACAAGGCCAAATATATTGGGGGAACATATAAACAGTACTAAAATTGCTCTTGTATAAACTGGGACAGTTGATAGAACAGGTCTTACTTTAGCATGCATTTTTCTGAAGGTTATGAAGTCTGAAGCTAGTGTGTCATTATTTAGTGACTTAATCCCTAAATGATTTGCCAGAAAACCACAAATTTTATGAGGAACAAACCAAAAATAAGAAGCAAAAAATCTATTCATTCTTTGAAAATCTGGACAGTTGGGAGGTATAGTTCAGCTGGGGCTGCCTAAGTTTGCCACCCTTCCCCCTCTCAAAACCATGGTCGAATGGAGCCTCCCCCTGCAGCCATTCCAATGATCCATTACTTTGCTATTTCACTCCATTTACCATAAACACTAATGTGCATACTGATTTACTTCTATGATGATTTGAACTTCATTTGAAAGTTTTATTTTGCATTTTACAGCACAAACACTAAGACATCTGCTAAACAAACTTGGCATTAAAACTTCTCTGCCCTTGAAACTCACATTCATTGAAACAACATTGAAACCCACATTCAAAGAAAAATGCATTTTACCCGTAGCAGATAATTCATTCTGGGCTGTTTTCAAATCATAGGCCCCTTGCATATGAAACATACATGTGCTCTTTGATATACCTTCCTATTGCTTTGAACATTTTTCCAGTAAACAATGAAACAAAACGCATGCACCAATGACAAAGCTGCCCAATTCAGAACATTTCCATCATAAAAGTCTACTCAAACTTCTACAGTTCACTATTATCAGTAAATATGCACAATTCTACAGTCCACCATTATCAGTAAATATGCACAATCTCTGAAGTAGTAAAAAAGTCATCTAAATAATTCCACGTTAAATAAATTTGTAATGAAGAGGTTGCTGCTAGCAATCACCTTTATATTTCATGGTTTCATCAAAAAATAAAGTGTCTGATGCCCCTGAGGAATAAATTTCCTAAATTACATTAAAAATAAGCTAGTAATATTGCAATAGGAAATGGGTGGCAAACTGATAACAGGCTCATAGTTAGTATCTTAACTTTCAGTACGGCAGCATTCACCTCTTATGGGAGTAGAACAAACAACCTTCTGCATCAAAAGCAAGTACACAACCTGTTGTGCTATTAGCAATGCAAGCTGACTTAGCATAATCAGCACTAAACTTCTCTTCCCCTGCAGCTCTCAGCTCCTTGTAAAATCTACTCAATACTCAAGTGCATCTCAACTTCGCAGCACAAGAAATCTGGAAAAATCCAAATTTATTGGGGTGGGTCAAAAGGGCAAAAACCAGGGACACATTAAACATTGCTTGTATAATCTTGGAAAGCTGCTAGAATAAAATGCTGTGTTACCACCATACATTTTACTGCCAAGGTCCCTGTGCAAAAGAGTCAGAACAACATACCACTATGCCAAATCAGCTGTTTTGTGAAAGAAAAATGCTGTGTTACCACCATACATTTTACTGCCAAGGTCCCTGTGCAAAACAGTTAAGACCAACATACCACTATGCCAAATCAGCTGCTTTGTGAAAGAGAGGAAGACTGAAACCTAAATGGCTATCTTTTAATGAATTCAGTTCTCACCATAGCTGTCAACCTCTTAGCACAAAACACCTGGACAAACCCAGTAATGAGGGAATACAGCCCTCAAACATATTCATTGAATTCAGTTCTTGCCATAGCTGTCAATCTTAGCACAAAAAACCTGGACAAAGCCAACAACAGGGTATTACAGTCCCAAAAATAATAAGGACACATTTCAAATAGTCATCTTATAAACTTAAAAAATTGCTATAATAAAAGGTTGTGTTACTATATATTTATTGCTAGAATAAAAAGTTGTTTTACTATGTATTTTCTGAAGAATATGAAGTCTGAAATTCAAATTCCTGTCAATTTTACTTCGGACGGAACAAAAACAATTTTCAGCAGAGGCCCAGGGAGAAATACTGTAGACACATGTCTTTGTAAAATGGCAGTACACCAGAGCAAATCCACACAAACACAGGGATAAGATGCAGACTCCACACAGAAGGTACCCCAGCCAGTAATCAAACCAGAAAACCTATAGTTGTGAGGCAACAATACTGCCACTGCACCATCAAATATGTAACGAATTAAACATTCAGAAACCTGAAGTCTGAAATTCAAATGCCTGTCAATTTTATTTAACATTTGTTAATCAGGACAGTCTGACTTGGAACAAAAAAAAACAATTTTCAGCAGAGGCCCAGGAAGAAATAATGCAGACATGTCTTTGTAACATGGGAGGACACAAAAGCAAACCCACACAGACACAGGGAGAAGACACAGACCCCCACAAGGAAGGCACCCCATCCAAGAATCAAACCCGAGAACCTGCAGCTTTGAGACAACAATGCTACCACTGCACCATCAAATATCAAGAATGGCACTATTTACAAACCACAGATATTATGAGGAATAGATCAGATCAAATATGAGGCAAAAATCTGCAATTTTTTTACAAATGGTGGTGGGTAGGGAATTCATGTCTTTAACACCTGCATACAAGGTTCAGGGTTCAAGCCTGAGGTATTCCCTACCACACCACCATGAGTCTAACCACCAGTATATTGCACCTGGGACATTCACACACACACACACACACACACACACACACACACACACACACACACACACACACACACACACAGTAGTACACCACTGCAAATCCCGATCCCTGTCCATAAATCCAAAGTAAACCACTGCAAATCCGATCCCTGTCCATAAATCAAAAACATGCACAAATCCAACCCTGCCCGTCGTGAGATCTTCCCCGACGAGACTGCAGCAATCTCCAATCCTGCCCGTCGCGAGATCCTAAACTCCTGAAAACTCCAATCCTACCCGTCGCGAGATCCTAAACTCCTGACTGCTGACATTGCAGTCTGACCCCGACACATTTCCCCAGCGAGTTCCCAGGACATTCTATGCAGTTTAAAACTGCATAGACTTCTGGGAGCTCTGTTCTTCATGTTTCCCAGTCAGGACTGCTGCTGAGACAATCTGCGAATACTCCAGACTGTCTCAGCAGCAGTCCGGACTAGTGCGCATGCGCGAAGTCAGCGATTTTTAAAATTTATTTTTTTCTATTTATTTCTTTATTTTAAAGTTGAGGGGGCTGCAGTCCGGCATTCCAATAGCACAGGCCGCCCCTGGTTAAATAACAATTCCAGATGGCATGATAGGTCAGGTTTTGTGCTATTTAGAAGACATCCTAAGATATATTCTGGGCCCATTGATGCAGTGTTCTTGGCCTTACAGAGAGCATTAAGGACCTGTTCTCTAGTGATAGCAGGGGGAGATATATTTGATGGCAAGAGAGGGTTAAAGCTTGAGTGGAATTTGTCACCAGTAGGTTTGCTATATCTTCTGGCTCAGTATAGGTGGCTTTATTTACATAGGGCCATAGATTAGTAGAAAGCTAACTGCCCTTGCAAGCCATTTTAAGCCTAGCCAATTATCCCTTATGAGACTCAAACCCTGCACTTTGTATTTGCAAGGCAAACACCTTAACCATTCGGCCACCCTCCCAACAATGAGCTCTGCACATGGTTGTATATTACCTTTGACGTTGCAGACATAGCTAAAAAATGCTTTGTGGTTGTTCTTGTCCTGGGAGGCCAAATTTAACTCAAATTTGCTTTTGGTAGACTTTATTTGTCCTCTGAGTTGTTTGTTTAGTTTGATGAGAGTGTTTTTATCCTGCTGAGTCCTGCATCTCCTAATTTTTGCCATGATTTTCTTCCTTCTGTTATACAGCCTATTGATTTTGTGATTCCACCAGGGTGACTTGTTTTTTCTGAGTTTGGCAAAAATAGCCTGCTGCACGTCCACAGCTTGACAACAACTTTTAAAACAAATTTCTTAGGTGTTTCTTAAAATATGTAGATTAGGAAAAGTCTTTCCAAATGAAAGCTGCTTGTTGTCCCTATACATTCACAATCTGAAGAAGATTCAAAAGCGCTTATCGTTTGGAATACCAAGGGACTTTTATTAATCTACATATTTTAAGAAACACCTAATAAATCTGTTTTAAAAGTTGTCAAGCTGTGGACGTGCAGCAGGCTTTTTTTGTCGATTTTCTGAATTTTTTGGCTAGCTGCACTTTGGCAGTGGGAGGTACTTTTCTTTTTAGTTTTAATTGTTTTTTTCTGAGTTAGTTCTGTACTTCTTCCTGGTGGGTACAGCAGCCTCTATGCAACTATTAACATGCTTGTATAGGGTTTCTGTGAACAGTTCTGCATAGGCAGCAGTGTTCTCAGGGTTTATGACGGCTTAAATGTTGATAGGTTATCACTTAATAGCTTGAAGTTAGCCTTAGAGTAATTCTTGAATATTCCAGGGTTATCTTGGGTTTCTGAGTTTTATTTTTATTTCAAAGGAGACCATTTTGTTGTCTGATATTATCAGAGAAGACATTACAGTAGGGGGTGTACAGCACTATCCCATATTAGGGAGGACCAGATCCAGTATGTTTGCATGCCCTGGTTGGTGTATTGATGATCTGGTCCAGGGAGTTTACGTTTACAAAATCCAGGAATCTCTGTGCCAGTACTTTTGGTGTCATGTAGGATTCCCAGTTAATAGTGGGCTAAATAAAGTCACCCATGAATATGGTATTGGGTTGAATGGTAAGTATTTCCAATACGTTTAAATGCATGGTATGGGTTTCCTGGGTCATAGAGTGGGCCCTATAGCTTGCAAGAAAGTGGTATTGGATTTTACCTATGGTGATTAGAAAATGGAGAAGTTCAAATGCATTGTCCTGCTTGACCAGCTTTGAGGTATGTTTATTTTTCATGTAAATTGAGACACTTCCCCTTTTAGTGTCTGTGGAGTAGCTGGTCTAAATGTGTGGAAGGTATTAAAACCTTGCATTGTCAGTGTGTTCTCTGCAGCTTTAAACCATGTCTCAGTGACTGCACAGACATCAGCATTCTCTAGGGTTAAGACAGCTTCTAGGGAGTGGAGTTTTTTGTTTAGACTCCTAGCATTGAGCAATAATACCTTTAGATTTTCTTGGTTTTGATTTACTATGTCAGAAGTACTTTCAGTTTGGTATTGCCGAAGAAAGGCACTATGGTGGAAAACAATGTTTTATCTAATATTCAAAAGCCTAGAGGGTAGAGGTGCAGACCATCCCTGGCAAAACATTGTGGTTTGTTCACCATCTCCTTCCTTGTTGACAAATATTGCACCCCCTTAGAATGACACCAGTTACTAAGCCAATTACTAAAGTCAGTCATCTTTTATTTTATTGTGGCATCATCCTTGTAGAAGGTAAAATGCTGCTCAGTGCTAGGCTAATACCAGCCTGGGACACATATTCCAAGAACTTCATGATGTCTCACTTCATATAGTCAAGGGAGGTATGTAACAGGTCATTTACACCCACATGGACTATGATGGAGTCATACTGGTACTTGTGGTCCAATGACCTTAGTGCATGCGTAATGTGGGAGATTCTAGCCCCTGATAAGCAACTGACAGTGAATTTCTCCTTACTCAGCCTGGTGAGGGGGCCATTAGTATGTTTCAGAATGGAGTCTCCAACAACCAGAATGTTGGATTCTGTGATGGCTTGCCTTATGGGCTTAGACGTAGAGGCTCCATTTGATGTGGCTGTGTATGTTGATGTGATGCTATTTTGAAATAGTGTATTTGGGGCTGCTGAAGGTATTTGTTATGTGTAGTTTGTCTAGGAGGTGTTTAATGTTTAGGAAGATTACATTTATGTGCCTCAGCATATGTGCGTCTATGTGCCTGCTTTGAATTGTGTGTGATGGGTGCAGCATGTGTACTGCTGACAACTTTATTGACATTAGCAGTGCTTTTATGTGAGAGATTTGCCTCCAGCGACATTGTGTAAATACATCTCTCAAATACCATATCAGTCTGTTTGAGAATTAGCTGGTTGTCAGCAAACATTAGGCAATTTCTACACTTCTTATGATGCCCGTATCCACCAAGCTGTTAATGAAGATAGTGGGAAAGTTCATATCCATGGCAACAGATCCTTTTTTATTTATTAGGCAGCTGGAGTGAGAATATAAAGTAATGTCAAGAGTATCTGTTTTGCAACTCTGGGGGCAGTGCCTCTCACTGCAAATTAGCTGTCCTGTGTGCAACTAGGTATTGGTGAAATTTCAGTTGTGGTTTTACAGGAAAAATGTCACTGAAGATGTCTGTGCTATACAGGGCACTGCCAAACACTTGAGGGGAAACTAATAAGTAGACCCTGATAAATTATAGACAAATCATGCAGTACTTATTGAAAAGAAAGAATTAGCTTGTCAAGAATGATGAAAAGAGGGAAGTCACATGAATGGCTAATGCCTGGCTACTATTAGTGCTGGTCTCACCACAGCTTCACTCTGCTGGGATACAATGCTTCTTTGCTTCTTCTCTCACCAGAAGCAAATTTTATCACCAGTCCCGAGATGAAAAGTAGTCCACAGCCTGTTTGGTGATCCACAGTTTTGTCACAGATGATGCAAGGGACTTTAGGCTTGTTGTAGCCTTTTCCTGGTAGATGCCTTGAATAATAACCAGACCAATTAGGAACATCAAGCACAGACACTCACTGCTCAACCAGAAACAGTCAGGTATCAATGCACTCTGCTCCTTCTCTCACCAGGAGCAAAATATAAGCACAAATTATATGCTGGTACCTATGAAGCTGTTATTAGGTTTTCTGGTGATCAGTAGTCTTCAGGATATAAAGTCACTGTGCTAATTTTCTCATCAGGACTGAAACAGAAGCACTAATCCCAGGATGATTACTGAGAGGCAGAATGTGGGCTCTCTAATAATAGAGGGTATTGGTGTAGATGTTGCAGATTTTAAAGGTAAAATGGAAAAATGGGTTAATATCCTAAGAGCCACAGTGTTCACTAAGCAGTTAGATATGAAAGGGGGGCAGTAACTAAGCTTTAGCTATCTAAGTAGAGAGCTACTCATTTTAAATGAGCAAGACAGATTGAAAGTGGGTGGGTACTTTGTATTCTGGTTCTATGGAATATAGTGGGATTGCCAATAAATTTAAACCGTTGAAGAGAAGTGATTTCACAAAATTATAATGTTGTGCTTACTCACAACAGCCAATGAAATGGGATAAGGAAGGAGATATGTACTCAAATTAACATAAGGGGCAAGCAACTAGAAAGATAGTTGAGGGTAAAAACACAACAATGCTAGGATGGGAGGGTGAGAAAAAAAAAACTTCTGTGTGACTCACAAGAGACACAGCTGTGGTCTCTTTCCTAGTTTAAATATGCAAAAAAGAGCAGAATACAAGGAAAACACAGTGTAAGGAAAACAAATCACAATATACAGAATAGAAGAAGGCAGTAAAGTAATGCAAAATACAAGAAAGCAAAAACAAACTAACCTTTCCCTTACAGCATCTTCTACTTCTGCACAAATATTTACACAGTTAGTGAAGAGAACAATCCTCATTCTGTAATCTCCTAGATATGTTTGAAATGAATAGACAGAAGAGTAGCAGAACCAGAGCTCATCCATTCTGCACTCTGCAGTATGTCTTCCATCCTGCTCCAATATGCCGTTCATCCAGATCCAGTTACATTTCTCTTACTACTAATATAAACCCTCACATTCTCAACTCTCTCCTTCCTACTCATAAGCCACACTGCAAATCAATTCTTCAGTCTCCACCTTATGTCCACGCCAAATATGGTTTTAGTTTTGTGGGTGTGAATCAAAAACTTTGGTGAAATTCAAGCTGAACACATCTACTGATACTCCCCTATTTAGTTTTCCTGAAGCTTTGCAATAATACTGGATCAGGTTCATCTGGCATCTCCTTTTGTCCATATGCTGCTTTGTTAAGAATGGTCTACATCAGTCCCCCTAGGTTTTCCAATACTGGCAAAAATGTTCCACCTCCATAGTGCCTGTTTTAGGTAGTGTCAACCTGATAAACCTACTGATATAGCAAAACCAACTCAGAATAATTTAAAGGTGTAACTGCTCAGTGTCAGGAGTCTAAACAAGAGACTCCACTCTCTGTAAGCTCTCACCATTCTGGAGTATATAGACATCTGGCTAGTTAACAAAACTTGGTTCAAAAATGCAGTGCAAGATTATAATGCCTTACACGCACTTAAACCAGTTACTTATACCTCTCAACTGTCTAAATGTTTATGGAATGTCTAGATTTTTGCCTCATATTTTTGGTCTGTTCATCAAAAAAGTTGTGTTATTCTGGTAAATCATTGAGGAATGGAGTCAATACATAATGACAGCTATTTGAGTTTCAGACTTCATATACTTCAGAAAATACAAGCTAATTAATGCATGACCTATTATTCTATCAACATTCTAAGTTTATAAGAGCAGTATTTAAAAATCTGTCCCTATGTTTTGACCTTTCTTCTCCATTATTTTTGTTTTGTCCAGATTTTTTTTTTACACTAAAATGTTAATATCTATGCAGCTACTGTATAGGCAGGGTCTAAAGGTGGAGCAGTCTCAGTTTACATCAAACATGAACAGACCTCAAGGCTGGTGAAACAGTATGACTCACATCAGCTTCTCCACTTCCAAGTTACCATAAGTAAAGTCCCATACCACAGCCTTGCGAGCTTTAGCTCCCCCTGCATGACCTAGGAAAGCCCTAACCATATACTTGAATATACTAGTGACACTCACTGTTCAAACCAATACAATATTCATGGGTGACTTTAACTACCCCATCTAACTGGGAATCGTATGTAGTCTCAAACATGCAGGCCCAGACATTCCTGGACTTTGTTAACACAAACACCATTGAACAGCTAGTCTGCACATGTATCAGGGGCATAAATATCCTTGACTTGGTCTTCACAAACATTGCAGGAGGATGTACTTTCCCTAATATAAAGTCCTCATTGCTCTGGTCAGACCACAAAGTTGTCTTCTTTAAAATAATTATTAAGCCCAGGAACCCTGTTAACTTCAGAATATTTAAAAATCATTCCAAGGTAATTACCTTTGACTAAGTGACAGTCTAGCAAAATTCTAATCCACTGAAACCCTGAGGGCACAGCTACTTATGCGGAATTGTTCACAGAAACTCTATACTATTATGTAAATAGCTATTAAGAGACAGCTGTACCTACCTAAAAAAATCCTGGTGGAAATCCCAGTATAAATAGGTTGCATAACATTATAAACAAAATAATGTGCAGGAAGGGCATGGCTGAACAAAGTAAAATCTCTATCATCAGTCTGAAAAAGCATCTCTTGGGAATTAATCAAGTCCATAAATGCCAAATTTAAGAGAAAAATGGCTTCTAAAGCTAAGGACAAACATAAGACTTTCTTCAGTTATGTCCACAACCTTAAAGGCAACACCCAGCAATGCTCTGAACTAATGGTGAATGGATCCACCTATACGGAACCAGAGGAGACAGCAAATATTCTGACTGATAAAGTTAGTTCCAACTTTACTCCTCTATCACCCAAGTCATCCCCCAGGAAATACCGTCCATTATTTCTTCACCAACTGTTATTTGGGAGTAGATCATATTTGGACTCTCTAAGGTCAATAAGACTGCTTCATTGGACCCTGATAACATCCCAGTATCAGATCTCTTAACTGTCCCTGCTTTGGAAGAATGCTCCTATTTTCAGGACTGATATGCCCTTGCACAGAACGTTCCTGTTTTTGGAAGTATGGCTATATTTTCAGGCTTGCTTTACCCCTTAACTCAGTTTTCTGAATCCCCTCATAACATGGGATTTTTTAACCTGTCTAGTAAAGAGTAAACCACACTACATGACCAACATACTAGTGGCAACAAAAAAAATAAAGAGGATGCACATCTTACATCTCCCGGTCTCTGTATCAAAACTAAATGACCTTATGTGGTAGGATTTTGCAATACAACTCATGAAAGGCTACAAATTTTTACGCTGTCTATTTGGTAATGTGTTTATATGTTCCATAATTCTTGTCACTCTGCTTTTTAAGCTTGTTTCTAAGTAGTATTCGGCATTCCTGCTGGGAGCAGGAAGAGTTATGAGCTATTTGGTATTCACATTTTATGCTAATTAGCTGAACAAACTTAAGCTGGATGTACCTACTTTTCATGGGTCTCTGCTCCTATTTTCAATGTCTAAAGTTTGAGAGATATACCCAGGATGCCTCCCGAATAGCATGAAACATGACCTGCCAGATCCCCTAGAATCTCTATTTAACCTTAGCCTGCAGACAGGTCTAGTGCCTAACAAATGGAGGACTGCTATGATTATCTCCATAAACAACAGATTGACCTTCCACAGACCGGGGGAACTACAGACCCCTAAGTCTGACTAATTTCCTCTGCAAGACCATGGAAGGAATTATAATGGATCTATTAAGAAACAACATAGGAAACCTACTGCCACTGCCCTGTACTAACTCATTTTCAACAAAAGCTGGTCATGCTTACTTAATCTGATGGACTTCTTCAAGAAGGTCACTGAAGCTATGGATGAGTGAAAAACACTGCACACTGTCTACCTCAACTTGGCTAAGGTGTTTGACAGAATATCTCACTTTAGGAATCGTAGAAAAATGTACAACGTTAGGCATAAACCCATATGTCACCTGGTGGATAGCTAGGCAGCTCACGTAGGGGACACAAGAAGTTAAGATAGGGGTATCCACAGAGAAACCAGTTAGTAGTGGAATCCACAGGGATTAGTGCTGGGGCTCACCTTTTTGGTATCTACTTCTGTGAAGTCCAGGCAGATGTCAAGGGCCTCTGGCTGACCAAGTTTAAAATGATTGTAAACTAAGCATACTTATTGAATTACCTAAAGACACAGACACCTTTCAAGAGGGCCTGATACAAACAACTGGTGCCAGACCAATGAATTAAAACGCAATGTGAAAAAATGCAAAGTAGTAACCTTCAGAAAGAAGGCCACTCCTGGAAATTGCCACATTGATAATGCACCACTAATTATAGACCAGTAGTCAGGGATCTGGAAATGCATGTTAATATTAACTAGACCTTTGATAACTACATATCCACTTTGGTGAGAAAATCGCTCCCCGTTGCACATTATATAAGTAAGAGCAATTTTCAACCATGAAAGAACAGGAGGAGTTTCATTAAAAATTAGTCTGAAATTCAATGTATGTGTGTACTGTTTTAAATCTATAATAATATTTGCAATATTAGCCCTCTTAGAGGAAACAAAAGTCAGACCCTTAGCCAACAAGGTTACTAAACAAGTGTCCACTGTAAAATCAGAAAAATTATGTAATTTAAAGTCACCTCCATTATTTGTAATAATTTTTTGAGTAACAAGTGTCATCAAAAAAAAAAAAGTTATGTACTCACCATAACGTTCCATCTGAGTAGGTACTTCATTTGTCTGCAACCTGTGCGTATCGGATCCGACTTCGGATTTGAGCTGGCAGCTTTCCAAGCTCCAAGATCTGAGCTCCTAGCTCCTCCCCCTACCCATAATCCCCTGCTACCAACCACATTACCTCAGATCGTTTTTTTTGCCTTACCAACCTGGAAACATGAAAAAATCAACTGCAAAGGTGATCAGAAAAATCCCGAAAGGTTCGGGGGATGGCAGGGAGGGTCGGTTGCAGACAAATGAAGTACCTACTTAGATGGAATGTTATGGTGAGTACATAACTTCTTTATCTGAAGTAGTTACTTCATCTGCTCTGCAACCTGTGGGACAGAGTCCCCAGCTACCTTATAAGAACCTGGGTGGTCCTTACGGAAGGATATTCCGAAGCACCGCGAAGCCAAAAAATCCCTACTTCTCAAAATCACATCTAATTTATAATGAGAAATGAACGTATGAGAAGAGGACCAAGTAGCTGCTGAACATATGTCATCCACTGGAACCCTAGACCAGAAAGCTGTTGAGGTGGCTACAGATCTTGTAGAATGAGCACGGATACTAACCGGGGCTGGTTTGCCAGACGATTTATACCCCTGAATAATACACTGATGGATCCAATTTGCTACAGTGACTTTGGAAATGGCTTTACCCATGGCTGATTTTGCATACGAGACAAACAACTGGTCCGACTTGCGAAACTCTCTAGTCCTATGCAAGTAGAAATGCAGCTGTCTGTGTACAACCAATTTGTGTAATGTGTATTCTCCCTTGTTCTGAAAAGTTGGAAAAAACACTGGTAGATTTATCGATTGATTTATATTTGCTTCTGAAGCAACCTTAGGCAAGAAAGACGGGTTAGTCCTGAGGGACACTCTATCTTTGTGAAAGATAAGATAAGGAGGTTTCATACACAAGGCTTGTAATTCAGAAACCCTTTCGGCCGAAGTAATAGCCACTAAGAAGGCTGTTTTCCATGACAAGAACTTCAACGGAATTGAGGCCGCAGGTTCGAAAGGTGGACATGTTAAAGCCTGCAAGACTAGAGTGAGATCCCATGGGAGAACCACAGACTTTATCAGTGGATTTAAAAGGAAGATGCCTCATAAGAAGGTTTTGCACAACTTTGTAGATGCTAAGGAACCTATGCCATCACCCACATGAAAATGGGAGATGGCCGCCAATTGCACCTTAACCGTAGAAGCGCTTGCTCCCTGTCGAAAGATCAGTGAGAGGAAGTCCAGGATGGTCGGAATAGGAACAGTAGATGGGTCCAAGCCCTTATCTTTGGCCCAAATGGAAAAATGTTTCCATTTACTGTTGTAAAGTTTTCTGGTAGATGGCTTATGAGCCGCAACCAGAATGGCCTTAACGGGAGATGAGATACCGGGAGTCCTAGCCATTAATGGAACTGGATCAGCCAAGCCGCAAGCTTGAGGTTGACCAGGTTCGGTGTTGGGCAATCTGCGGGATGAGAGATCAGTTCTGGATTGAGATCCAGAATCCATGGAGGAGCCACACTGTGAGACCGCAGAAAGGGAAACCAGATCTGCCGAGGCCAGAATGGGGCTATGAGGATAACTCTGCTCCCCAACCGACAGGCTTTCTGAATGAATTTCATCATGAGTGGAAGGGGGGGATAAGCATAAAGGTGCCCGGGAGGCCAAGCATGGACTAGAGCGTCGCTGGGGGTTCCCCCTCTGGGGGGAATTATTGCGAAGTACTCGCTGCACTTTGTGTTTAAAGGAGAAGCAAAAAGATCGCAGCGAGGCTGACCCCATTTGTGGAAGATCTGCTTCGCAACAGATGGATTCAGAGACCACTCGTACAGAGTGAGAAGCACCCGACTTAACTTGCCCTCCAATATGTTGGATCATGCCGGGATGTGCGTTGCTACCAGAAAATGGTTGGTAGAGATCGCCCATTCCCAAACTCTCATGGCCTCTCAACACAGGGGGTAGGATCTGGTTCCTCCCTGTTTGTTTATATACCAGACTACAGACATGTTGTCTGTCTGGATCGCAATAGTCCCCAGAGGAAGAAGGTCGTGGAGAGCTTGCAACGCCAAAAGCACCGCCCTCATCTCTAGGACATTGATATGCAATGCGGTCTCTAGGGGAGTCCACGTGCCTTGAACGGATCTGCCTGAACAATGCCCCCCCACCCGAGGTGAGAAGCATCCGTGGTCAACGTGGCTTTGACTGGGGGGATCACAAAAGGCCTCCCTTCTCTGAGTTCCCGCGCATGCAACCACCAAAGAAGGGAGTCCCTGCAAACTTTGCTCAGCGGTATCGGCGTGTTCAATGGGTGGAGCAAGAGGGGACCATTGGACTTGACGGGTCCATTGTAATATTTGCATTTGCAGATGAGCATGGAGGGAAAGACCGATCACTGCTGCCATAGACCCTAGTGCCCTCAGGACTAACTCCGTTGGAGGAGAAGGACTCCGGAGAAGAGCTAACACCTGATAAGACAAGCTGTTCAGTCTGACCGATCTTAGAGTAGCTCGAGAGATTCGAGTATCCAACCTGGCCCCTATGAATTCCAGGGCTTGAGTGGGGCACAGGCAGGACTTCTGCAGGTTTACTGAAATGCCTAGGTTGTGGGCTAGAGTCAGTGTGTAATCTCTCGCTACAGAGAGCTGATGCCTGTTGGTCACGGTAAGGAGCCAGTCGTCTAGGTACGGGAAGACCTGAATGCCCTGAAGTCTCAGGTGGGCTGCAACCACCGCCATGACTTTGGTGAACACTCTGGGGGCTGAGGTGAGGCTGAATGGAAGAACCCTGAATTGATAATGACTGGCTCCGAGCCAGAAGCGGAGAAACCTCCTGGATCGTCTGTCCATCAAGATGTGATAGTACGCATCCTTGAGGTCTATGGAGCACATCCAGTCATTCTCCCACAGAAGGGGGAGGATAGATTGAAGAGTGACCATCCGGAACTTTTCCTTTGGTATAAACAGGTTCAGAGCGGAAAGGTCTAAGATGGGTCTGAGGTCCCCCGTTTTCTTTGGCACCAAAAAGAACCTTGAGTAATAACCCAATCCGGACTGATCTGGGGATGGATGGCTCTTTTTCTTAGCAACTTCAAAATCTCTGAAGCCGCTGCCTCCCTCTGATTGGGTGGGACATCGGGGAGACATCTGGTTTTGGGGGAAGATTTAGGAACGGAATGAAATAACCTCTGGAAATGATACGGAGCACCCATCGATCCATTGTAAGGGACTCCCAGTTTGATAGGTGCTCCGTCAACTGCCCCCCCGACTGCCTCCAGAGAGGGACAGTCAGGCAAGCCCTCAGGGCTGTTGCGTGGGTCTGTCCGAGAAAGGTTCTCTAGACCCAAAATTATGCGGCCCCCCTCTGCCTCTGGGCCGGCATCCACCTTGTCCTCCTCTGCCTCTAGAGGACGAGTGGTCCGCAGCTGGATGGGATTGCTGAGACTTGAGGAACCACAGCTTCTTTTGTCCCCTCTGATTCCTGGAGAAGGATCTTTGGGGAGAGAAGCGGACTCCGACGGCAGACAGCGTCTTCCCGTCCTTTTCACTTTGGACCAGCGTATCGCGAATGGTCTGGCTGAAAAGAGCAAAACCGTCAAAGGGGGCATTCGCGAAGGACGCCTTGAAGGGATCTGTGAAGTCACAAAGACGGAGCCAGGCGTGACGTCGTAGGATGACCCCTGCTCCGCTGGCTCTAGTGGCTCCTTCTGAAGCATGAGAGAGGAGCCACATAGACGTATTGGAGATGGATTTCAGAGTGGCCATTCATGTCATAAACACATTCCTGTCTCCAACCGACATGGACTCCGGGGGGGGCTGCAGCGTATTCCTTGATCAAGTCTCACTGTAGCCTGATGGTATGTGCCATATAGTTCAGCGCCCTTATGGCAAAGGTCGCTGAAGCAAACATCCGCTTCCCAATCCGGTCCAACGCTCGAGATTCTTTATCTGGCGGGTGGACCAGAGAACTCTCCTGAGCGAGTTCTTTCTTGGTGGCCGCCACCACCAGCATGGCATCAACAGGGGATCCTTTGGCCCATGATTGCCTATCTGTGGGGGGACTCAGTATTTTATCGGGACGCCTGGGAATTGGCTCCATCGTGCCGGGCTCCTTCCACGCCCTGGTGGTAATTAAGTACACCGGGGGGTCAGCTGGAGGGGACACCCAGGAATTAGATGAGCCTGCCTCAAATGCCTCCAGCAACATGGACTCATCAAGGGAAGGTTTTTGGGCAGACCACCCCCCTCTAATACGCAACATTTCCATGATGTCTCCAAAGGAGACATCTTCAGGGGTGACCTTGGGGAACCCTCCCTATCATCTAAGTCTGTGTCGGTGGTGACGGACTCAGGGGAGTCCAGGTACCTCCTTTTACACTGATGTTTCTGAGGAACCTCCTCAGTGGGGCTATCTGAAGAGGGCTCGTCCACGGGTTGTTGTTCCTCCACAGGAACTAGCTGGAGGGCTTGGGCAGGCTGTCCCGATGGTCGGATGATGGAAGACAGACCCTCATACAGTGAGGGTATGGGTGGATCCGAAGCCCAAACCGGGGATCTGGAGGATCTCGACAGTACCCTCTCCACTACCTCAAAAGCCGAAGGAGAATCACCCTCGCCAGCCTCTGAGAGCAATCTCCTCGGCTCCGAGGAAGGGATCGGGGTCGGAGCTGAAGCAGTCGGCGCCGAGAGTGAGGTGCACTCCGAAGCCCACAGCTCCGAAGATACAACAACTCCCTTGGATCTGACGCTCAGCCCTTGGCCCCAAGAGCTCGGGTCCGACAAGCTCAAGGGCATAGTTGGCATCGAAGAGACCAGTGCTATCGGCACCGACAAATCCCTGGGTCCGAATGGGCCCGGATCCGATGACTCCGAGATCCGAAAACAAGTCGGAGAAGGAGTGATCAGGGCAAACATGGGGGCCACAAGAGTACCCCCATCTGCATTTGGGTCTGCAAGAACCGACGCATCATCCGATCCAGATCCGCTTTGGAGATACTTTTGGTTGAACTGGAAGAGGTAGTCAAGGCGGGCCGGGAGGGCCGCCTCGACGACCTTGAGGGAGACCAATCTTCCTCCTCCGGCGAGAAACTAGGCGAACAGAACCGAGAGGAGAAGGATCCGGAGATCCCCGAAGGAGACTTAGCTATTTTTGCTGGCTGAGCCGAGGGGTGAGACCCGGCCCGCCTTTTATGGGATCTATGTCCCTCCTTATCCTTGTGCCTCTTCTCCTTAGTAGAGGAGGCACTAGTTTCCCCAGAGCTCAAACCCGAAGAGGGAGGTTGAGTCCCGGGTTGAGCTGAGGGAACAGAGGGCGCCGAGGCCACTGAGGCAGCCGGAGCCCGAACGGGAGAGGAAGAAGAAGCTGACTCCTGGGGGAGCTTTCCCGCCAGGATCAGCTTGTTTTTCCTATCCCGAAGTGCCCGGGGTTGAAGGCTGCACAGATCTGGCAGGCCTCTGAAAGATGGGCTGCCCCCAGGCACAAAACGCACTGAGTGTGGCCATCAGCTGGGGAAAGCTTGTGGCCACACTCAGTACATTTAGAAAAAATGGCCTTAGGCCCTTCCGCCATTTTAAACACTCACACACACACCCAAATGCTAAGGGGGGAGGGGGAGTGACAAAATAAAATAAAAAAACTAACTAACTGTATCAGTAAAAAAAAATTAAACTAGCACTAAAAGGGGGTAGAAAAAGGTTTACTAACACACACACACGATTTTTGAAACTTTTTAAAATAGAAACGATCTCACCCAGCCAGGAGCTCTTCAAAGGGAAAGCTTCTTCAGCTGTGGAAAAAAATGATCTGGGGTAATTTGGTTGGTAGCAGGGGATTATGGGTATGGGAGAGGAGCTAGGAGCTCAGATCTTGGAGCTTGGAAAGCTACTGGCTCGGATACCCACGGGTTGCAGAGCAAATGAAGTAGGTACTTCAGATCAGTAATTTCCATACTATTCAATGGGGTTAGTTGGCAGTCCTTGGTGGGGAAGGGGGTTCATAGCTTGTTTCCTCCCCAATAACTCTTCCTCTGCACTGGTTACCCCCCATTCCATATGGTCCTCATGGGGTTGGTGAATCACTCTGTCTGCTTGAGTGGTGCAGGTAGGAAAATCACTCCTGTCAGCCCCATCATTAATATGTCCTTCTTGCACTCATCTGGACGGGGGCCAAATTTCATTTTACCCCATACTTGTGAAGGAGGTGGGTCAGGGTAGGCTACCCCAGTGGAGTATTCTCTGTGATAACATTCAAGCTTCTTTATTTTCTTTTCTTTTATGCAAGGGGAATCCTTTTCCAATTCTTATAGAACACCCTATGAGGACTAATGACCCCCAGAGGCCATTTGACAATAATCCATATGATTTCCCCCCTTTGCAAAGGTCGGAGAGGTTGAAACAGAAAAATCAGAGGGGGCCTTGTGGGAATTGTTTTTTATTTTTTATGTTCTTTCAGGGTTGAAAATTGCTAGTACATATAATCCTCCCCTCCACCCTATTTTAGAATTGTTAGAAAAATGTGTGAGATGTATTTAAGGTTGACCCTAGGTTCCACTTACTATCCACAGGTGGAATATAATGTTTTTAAAGAAGAAATTAAAGTATTGAGTAAGATTAAGGCACGTGGGCTAAGGGTCATGGAACCTGATAAGGGGAAGGGGTGGTAATTATGGAAAGGATGATTATAAGATAAGAATGGAGTTAATATTAAACTCAGGAACTTACAGTGGATATAAAAAAGTGTACACACCACTGTTAAAATGCCAGGTTTTAGTGATATAAAAAATGAGACCACAATAAATCATTTCAAAACTTTTCCCACCTTTAATGTAACCTATAATCTGTGCAATTCTATTGAAACACAAACAAATCTGTTAGGGGAAAAATATAAAAAAATAAAAAACGTATATTTGAAAAAACAACAGACATCCTCACAGCTCAGATGGCTTAGTGATTAACTGCTGTGACTATAGTGTATAGGGTCCTTGGGTTTAAGACCTGCATGGGCTGTTGATTTTGTTGCTGGGCAGGACAAGGGCTGATGGAGACAAGGTGATTAAGGAGCATTAAAGTGGGTTTTTGCGGTGGTAAGCAATGCTAACTTTCAGTTAAATATGCTTACAGACAGCCTTAAAGGTGCTTAATCTTTGTAGGCATTGCTTAGTGTCATGCAAACAGGCTTAATCGCACATGCTACTGCTTAAAAGAGCTTACTCTTGCTTACCCCATGCTAATTTCTTTAAAAGAAAAAGGGGTGATAGGAAATTGGTGAAAAAGGGGGCACAAAGAAGGAAAGACAATAGGGAAAGTAGCTAGGGATGTGCAGGATGGGTGTAGGGAAGGTCCATAGCTGTCCATTTCTTCTACAGCAACAGCTGTGTATATATACTACATTTGGAGGTATATTTGGACACTGAAACCCCTGAGAGAGGGGTAAGGACAACAATAATGTGATGTGAAGTCAATTAGACCAGAGTACATATGTCCAGTGGATACGTGTGAAATGGACAGCTATGTATGGGGCAAAAGTTTTTTGGGTACAGATTGCCCTTTTTTTTTTAAGGTGAGAGTGGGACCGGGGATTACTTCCGTGTCACTATTAGACAGAGGCACAGTAAACTAAACTTTAAAAAGGGCACAGTATACTCAAATCAAGGGGTGGTGTAAGCCAAACACAATCGGGCTAGGCTTATAAATGCCCCAGGGCAGATAGCCTAGTATGAACCTATGAACCTATGTTGGGGAAGGATAGTAGGTATATTTGGGGAGACAGGTTGGGTAGAAAGACAGACAAGACAAACAAGACAGCATACAGGGGTAGTATATGACATATGTGGGGGGTAAACACCTTGGAAGAGGAGAAGTATTTGGAAATTGGAAGCCCATGAGCCCCCAAATGGAAACAGTGGGACTGAGGTCCCCACCCATGGGCAGTCACCACTGCACCTTCACGGCCCCAAAGGTGACAGTGCTGGGGGCTGAGCAAGCGGGGCAGGCTGACCTTCTAATTGTGCCACACAGCCCTCAAGCTGGTGTAGCAGATCTCCAAACTCCTTTCGGAGCTCACTACGCACCAAATCCCGGACCTGGCTTCGGGTGACAGGATCCTGTCTGTGCCCACTTCTGGGGGGGGGGTGAGTCCCATCCCCTGAGGCAGTTCTACCTGAAGGTAGTGCAGGACCAGCAGACGAGGATGTCCCGGGGTGTGTCCCAGATGTGCTGGGGCCCAGTGCCATGGCCAGATGAGGTGGGAGAGGTGGGTTCGCTGGGACCGGCCTTCCCAAATGTGCTATGGTGTTACAGTTTTAGAACATATGTGGGTTAGTAATAGTCAACACAATCCAGGATTGTGCATAGATATCCCCGTTAATCCAAAACAACAGATTTGGAACAGTTGCATAGCAAACAGAACACATGCATATATGGAACCACAGTAGCCATTACAACGTCATGCAGGTTACATTGATAGCAACAGGCCACCAATGATAGTATTTCAATATGGAACATTAATAGAAACACATTTCAATATTTGTTGAACAATAGGTCATATATCCCAACAGTAGGTTTGGTGTAAACATACCCATTGATTTGTGTGTTTAGATTATTGTTGCAGATATGGGGGGGGGTGTCAATTAACAACTTGTATATCCTTGCAGTACTCACAATTTTAATGATCATTGCTCTAATCATTATGCAGCAGGTATTATTACAATACCCTATGGCCTTGGTTTGGGCAGTGGTATGCTTGTACACAGTGTATACTTCAGCTGTCTTATAGCTAAATTCTACTTCTCTTACCTGGTAGACCCGTGGAGGGAATATTTGTTAACACTACCTGACTGTTTCTACACATATTCCCAGGTTCCTAGTTAAAATTATGCACATACCTCTCAATCTCTTAATGTACAAACTCTGGACAAAGCTTGACAACATGGAGGTACAAATAGGAACATATTTTGAATATTGCTCTTATAAACTTTTAGACAGTTGCTAGAGTAACAGGATTTGTTTTAAAATACATTTTCTGTAGTATTTGAAGTCTGACACTCAAATGTATGTCATTATTTGGTGGCTACAATCATGAGAACATCCCAGTGATTTGCCAGGAAAAAAGTGGAACAGCCCAAAAATATGAGCCAATCATCTGGACATTCTGGGAAAATCTGTACAGTTGAGAGGTATGAATTGATGCATACAGCTTACTAACATTCCCAGAATTTGAACCAGGGCTTTGTCTGCTAAAAATACAACAATTTCTGTTTCATCAGAGTGCGCTATTTAGAAACCGCTGTATGCTCCTTCAATGTTTTCTGTCTAAGTCTCTCTTGGTTGTACAATCTGACCCTGTAATTACAACAGTCTTATACAGACATTCCTCTTCATATTTTTTATGTAGCACAGTGTGGGTAACAGTGCTTAACACAACATTACTATTCGGAGAATGCAACACTAAATGCCATACAATACCAGAGTAAATACAACCAGTCCAGGATTTAGAACTTTATTGCCAGGCAGTTACGGTTTTATTTAAATATCACCTATATGGAACTATTACTGTCATATTGTCTGGTTTATTCAGTACAACCCATACACAGGTTTTATACTGCCAGGTTACTTTCTACTACTTTATATTTATTTGGTATGACTACTACAAACAGGATTGTTACTCACCAGCCTCACAATGCAGCCTTTACAGCCTACTGGCATGGGCTTCCTGATTTATAGCCTGCTCAGCTGCAGCTGTGAAGGGAATAGAGAATTATTTAGGCATACTTATCCATCACATACACAGGATAGACTTTGGTAAACAGTTATTGATATGAATGCTTACACACTGCTGGGGCATCACCCTTCTGCCTTGGTTCTTGGACCAACTCATCCAAGAGCTCCCTCTTCCTCCACTTCAAATCAGCATAGTGATGCTGGACCTGCTCACTTGTCCGATGGATAGTGGCACTGGTGAGATCATGGGCGAGATGGTCGCAGGCATCCGCTTTATATTGGGAGCCCTGGTACTGGCCCTGTAGCAGTCTCTCGTCGTGTTTTTTTTTTCCAGCATTCCTACCATGACCTTGGACTCCTGTATGCCTTAGAGCTGCGCCCGGAAGCACATGCCCTCACCAACACCTGCCATACTGTCTACAGTGGGAAGCTGCAACCAGCTATGAGCTGTATTCCTGCCTGTGGGGTTTAAATGTGGCCAATTTCCTGCTCTTTGCCATGACTGGACAGTTTTGAATATGCTGAGCTAAGCTAAGCTACAGGAAAACCTGCTTAGCTAAGGTTGGCAGTGCTTAAAGGGGCAGGTTCAGCACTGCTTACCAATGGGCAAATCCACTTAGCTGGGCTACTCATTGCTTAGCAGTCATATTTACACAATACTTACACCTGGTAAGCAGAGCTGTGCAATACTTAGCATTGCTTATGTTTTATTTTATTGAACTGCCACCTGTATGGGATTGATTCATCATTCATTATATATTATACATTTATTTACTGTCCTTGACATCCCCCAATGTGCTCTCATTACATTTATTCATGTGTGACTATACTGTATAGGGCACTTGTGTTTATATGGGGGTTTCACAACTTTATTAAGCTGACACCTCACATCTGGACCTACTACAGTACTCTGGTTAACAAATATATGTTATTTAGTAGCTAATTATATAAAGAAAAAGTTTATGTACTGCTTTTACATGCTAAATGCAAATTGGTTATAGTGGGGATTGAACGGCTGCTTACAAAGTGTACACTCTAACCACTACTCTATTGCAGTACTGCTTCTGTTGGATGCCTCTTGCTATTTAACTTCTTGTGCTGTTTAAGATAGACTAAGCATAGCTAAGCAATGGGCACATCCGTGCAGCTACGCTTAAACTTTATTGCATGTATTAAAAGAATGTATTTGTTGTGTTTTTTTATTTGGACCCTTCAGAATATCCATGCTAATGCTGAACCTGTTGTCCTATTAACTTTCTGCTTTGTGGGACGATTGTCCCTTATGGCTTTGGCCACATTCCTTACTCTGATGGGTTGGGAGGTGTGCGCGCTATGTGCTTATGCTATATCTGTTATTCTATCTGCTTTTGACTTTGTAGGGACAATTGTCCCTTATGGTTTTGACCAGATTTCTTACTCTGGCGCGTTGGGGGTGTTACGAGCATTCTCACTCGTTTTAAATTGTGGAATGGCAATTCTGGTGTGCAGGAGGCATGTGTATTGTGAGAGCACTGCTCTCAGACACACCCCCTGGACTCGTACACAGAACCATGTCCATTTAACAGCATGGCAGCATACCTTCATGAATATGCATGGCGCACTGCCGTGCTGTACAGGAACAGTCCCTTCCGTGCAGGAATAAGCTATTGGTGCATGGAAGTTTGCCGAATCCCGGGGATTATGTTGTAATTAACTCAATAACATAACAAAACATCTAATGTATCAGTATGTGTATTATAAAATTGCAGTTAAAACAAAAACAAAATTGTTTACTACTTAAATAGGGGTCTGGCTTTCAGCACTGGTTTCAGTGGAATAAATCCATTGAGACACAGCCCTTTATCGGCCCGAAGACTAATAATCTGCAAGTTTTATTTTTTATATTATCTATGTATAAATGTATTTAAGTGAATATTATACTTGTTTATATATGAGTGGGAATGAATGACCATTTATGCAATGACTTATCTATGACAATAGTTCTATGATGTATGTGTATGTTTTATTGAATAATGAGGTAATGTCTTTTTAAAAGGTTGAACACGATAGATACTATGTATCCATATTAAGAACCATGTGATTGGGTTCTATTCATTGTATTGGATGATAAAGCTTTTTAAAAATAGTGTGATGAAATAGCTATATGTATAAAGTCTGAGGAAGTGAGGCTTGTAACTCATGAAAGCGCTTACCAGTTTTACGTTAAATAAAAATTTAATTGGTTTTATATCTTGGTAGTGTTTCGGACTATACTGCTATTTGGAATGTTATTCTGTCTTACTCTATTGTATAGTCCATTCATCATGGAAGCTGGTGTTCTTCTTGTTTTTTGGATTGTAAAAAAATAAATATGAACAAACAGTCAGAGAACAATCCCCAGTATCACTGATGCAAATTAAAGTCACATTCTACACAAAGTACATAAATACAACTCACTTACTGTGCAAAGTACAGAAATACACTAGTAATCATGTTATCACATTAGTTTTCATGTATTTACATGCGGTGAAAATAAAGACCCAGTGCAGGCCTAAATTTCTTTTGAAGGGTTATATTACTAGCTACTACACTAACAAGTAGCTCAACAAAGGTGCTGCAAGCTATCTCTCCAAAACTGCTGTCATATACGCTCTACGACACAACTTTTTTATTAAACATTTGGATTTTATGTTCATAAACTGCCACACCTTGTTCAGCCAAGAAACATCTGTCATCTTTTAAACAATGTTATACCATTCAAGGCACCCTTTCCCTGAAAGTTAGAATGCCATTAGAAATTATTTGGTTACTTTCTATTAAATGGGAGAGGTATAAATCGATGTGTGTATGCGTGTGTGTGTGTGTGTGTGTGTGTGTGTGTGTGTGTGTGTGTGTGTGTGTGTGTGTGTGCATATGTTTATTTTATTTATTTATTTATTTAACATTTGTTGACCGGGCTAGTCTAGCTCCAAAAGAACAAATAATTTAAACAAATTACAGTTACAAGGCTTTTAGGTTTGTTAACAGATACGTTATAGAGTAGATAAGCTAACAACACAGATAAAATACCATTTCCCTTATTTACAGGATTGAAAAGAAAAATATATATATATTTTTTTTTTTAAGAGTAGCAAGTAGGAAGAGGGAAACATTCTAGAATAGGTCTAGGTAAGGAGTGGAAGGAGACTAGTAAAGGAGGAGAATATAAAGAGGAAAAGGAGAGAGAAATAAAGTGCGGAAAGCTTTCAGAAGAGCAGGAAGCAGGTGGAAATCTAATAAGTGTAGCTGGGTGAAGTAGGCCCAACTTTCATGTAGAATGAGGTTTAAAAAATGAAAAAAAAAGGTGGAATAACTAAGGAAGAGTCAGATGATGATGTAATGGGAGGATAGAGTATTTAGTCAGGGTTGCTGCAGGGACAGAGCCAGTGGTTGGTAAGATGAAGTTTAAGTTTCTTTTTGAAAAGTGAAGTAGAGGAGATCTTAGTGCGTTCATCAGGAAGTAGGTTCCAGGTTTTCCCCACTATATAGGAGAAAAGGGAGTCACCTGCTTTATTGTTGGATTTATGTATGGATACTAAAAGTTTTTGAGCTGAGCGAAGGTTAGAAAGATTTTTATAAGGACTGATAAGATTTGTAAGAACTGGCGTTTTATCGGGGAAATAAAGGATTTTTTGGGTGATAATTAGTTGCTGAATTAAGAACTGATTGTGCAGCTCAAGCCAACCAAGTTGCTTTAAATTTAGGCAGTGGTGTGTTCTAAATGGGGAGCTGGAAGCAAATCTGGCTATACTATTATTGGAGGTAGTCAATTTGTTCAGGTTAGGTTTTGAAAGATTAGCGAATATAGGTGAAGCATAGAAGAGAGTAGAGATAAGGTGGGTGTGGGCTATGGTAGTTCTGGCTGTGGGAGTGAGGAAGGGCTTGATTTTGTAGAGGGAGCCAAGCTTTTTGTTTATGGATTTAATAGTGGTGTTAATATGAGTGTCATAGTTAAGGCTATGGTCAATAGTAACCCCTAAGAGTTTGGTTGTTGTGTCAGGAGATATAACTGTGCTGTTTTTAGATACGATAGAGAATTGGATAGGAGTAGATTTTTGTGTTGGAGTAAATAGCAGTAGTTTAGTCTTTTTGGGATTGAGGAGGAGACATCGCTGTAAAAACCAGTCTTCTACAAGCTCAAAGACATTTTGGGTGAGGGATTGAAGTTCAGCTAGGTTTGTGGCTGAGGAGACTAAAGTGGAATCATCAGCATATTGTATGGTTACAGCTTGAGGGATGCTAGAAGCCAGATCATTGATAAATATGGAGAATAAAAGAAGGCCTAAAATAGATCCTTGGGGTACACCAAGGGAGATAGGAAGAGGGGAGGATAGAGTGTTATCCCAGAGCACTGCCTGTTTCCAATTATCTAAGTAAGACTTGAACCACTGCAGTGCAAGAGTGTCAAGTGAGAGTGATTTCAGAAGATTCAAGAGAATATGATGATTTACCATGTCAAATGCTTTTGAGAGATCAATAAAGACAGCAGATGAGAGGATGTTATTATTACGGTTTTTGTTGATGTGATCAGTAAATGAAAGAAGGGCAGTAGTAGTGCTATGGGAGGGACGAAAGCCATGATGGGTGCAAGCTAGTAGTCCATTTTGAAGGAGGTGGTTAAGTAGTTGTTGGTGAATGCATTTTTCCATGATTTTGGCTAAAGGAGAAAGTAGGGCAGTTGGACGGAAGTTAGAAAGTTCTGTTGAGTTTCCACCTTTATGAAGGGGGATAATATGTGAGATTTTCCAGATAGAAGGGATAGTACCTTCTTTTATAGTTTTGTTAATTAGCATTGAGATAGGGTAGGCAATGACTTTGGCTGCAATTTGGAGATACTGAGCAGGTCATAGGTCTGCAGAGGGGGTAGAGGGTTTGAGTTTTTGTAAGAGGGTACTGATGAGTGATGTAGAGACAGGTTGGAATTGGAAAGTGGGTGGAGATGTAAAGGAGGAGAGGGGAGAATAGGTAGCAACTGGAGGTAGTGAGTTAGCAAGTGATTGGATAGCTTCAGTAAAGAAGTTGTTGAAGGAGTCAGCAATCTGTAGGGGAGTGTTTTTGGTAATGCCAGTAGGGGTGGGTGTTTTAGAGGTGCCTGGATGTAGTAGAGTATTAATCCCTGACCAGAATTTCTTAGGGTTTTGGTGGTTGTTTTGGTGGAGCTGAAAGAAAAACATTTTTTTGTCTAGTCGTACAGATGCTTTAGTGGAGTTTCTAAGCTGTTTGAATTTGGTATGATCAGATGGGTCTTTAGAAGCACGCCATTTAGACCATAGTTTATTCCTAAGCAAAATTTGGTGCTTAGTTTCTTTTGTAAGCCAAGGTGCAATTTTGGTCATAGTTCTAAGGGTACGGAAAGGGGCATGGAGGTTAAGGATTTCAAGTAACTTAGAATTGAAATAGGCTACTGCTTTGTCAAGTTGAAAGTATTTTAAGGGTGACCAGTTACAAAGGCTAAGTTCATTTTAGAATCGTTCAGGGTTAAAGTTTTTATTGGAACGAGTGGTAATGAAGGTTGGAGGTCTATGTATATAGGACTTATGTTGAAGTAAATATGTCAAAGAGTGATCACTTATATCATCAGGGAGGATGCCTACTGTGTAGTTTGAGGGGAGAGTATTTATGAGGATCCAGTCAAGGATGGATTCTTTTTTGGATAGCTTATGGATGCGAGTGGGTGAGGAGACAATTTGAGAAAAGCCATGTAGATTAATGTGGTTAGAAGGGTTATAGGAATTACAGGTATTCCAGTCAATGTTAAATTCACCTAGGACAATGGTTTCTTGGGGATAGGTAGTGGGCAGCTAGCTGAGGATATTTTCAAGGAGGTTGATGTTGTTACCTGGTGGAATATATGAGCAAAGAATATAGATGGATTTACTGGTATTTAATTGAAGTTTAGCAAAAAGAATTTCAGAGTTAGTGTCTGAAGGAAGACACTAACTCTGTGTTTATGTGCCTGCATGTATCTTGCTTTAAATTAGGTCCATTTTTCATCATTATTGTGCAATTTACTATGTAGGACACAATGTACGTTATGGAATAAACACATAGTTGCGTGAATGTCTGGATTTTCATTTTGGATATTTTTTTCTGAATTGCTATCTCTTCCAGTAACAATGTCAATATTAATGGCATGCACCTGTGAGTAGAAATAATGATCAGACTACACCCTGGCCAGTTTGCCTGTGGCTTTTTACTTTGTATATTTTATCCTCTTTATGTATATAATTAAAAGAAAAATCTAAAAGTGGAGGGAGGCATCAAGCTTCTGCTAAAACCTATCTGAAAAAGTTTACTTCCAATAATAATCACTTTTGCCAGGTACAGTGATCTTCATCAGACTTAGACAGTTAAAACATTCTCTCCCACTTATATAGACAATTTTAACCAATTTAAAATCACATGAGAAGTCATAGATACATTTTTTTTGCTTGTTTTATCTTCAAGAGAATTGTGTTTGGTAGTCTTTTCAAATGTATGTTTAAGTGACCTGCTAGCTAGTATTTTGTAGTTTTACTTTCACTGTGCTCATATGGTACTAGCAATTTATCAGGTCTGGCATACTGTCCCTGTGTGTGAATGATGTTGTAGCTGAATTAGTCATTGTTTCTCTTTTATTTTGAAGATTTAGTCCTGAACTGTAAAAAGTCAATAGAGTACTTTGTGAAAAAAATCATGTAATAAATTCTATGTAACACCATTCCAGTCTCCACAAGCATATCGTTCCTTCTATTTTTCCTGTAAACTTTGCAATTTCACTACTACTACTATTCACGGATGCTTTCTTTGTATGTTATGGATTATATAAGTCTAACCACTCTCATAACTTCTTCTTTTCCCTCTTACAGGCTAACATGTTTGTTCTTCTGCTTCACTCATTTATGTTTTCAGTCTCCTTGTCATTTACATTGTCATGTTAGTATGCTGCTCATCTCAACTCATGTCTTTCTCCTTTTGTTTCTTCATTATGAACCTTATCTTGCTTCTATTGTTTCTTTGCATCTATCCCTATTGCTTATCTCTCAGTTTTCTTTCTGTGATGTAGCTTTATTCATACACAGTCTTAAACTGTTGTATTGGATTATGCCTTGGTCCAATCTTCCTTAATCACATGCCTCATATTACTTACAGCCATATGATTTTTGCCTTCATACGTGTTTTGCTTCTTACAAATGAAGCAACTTGTTCCCCAAACAAGTTTGGCCTAGTAAGGGATGTTTTTATTCTGAAGAAGTTCTTATTCCTGTGAATGAAAGTACTGAATAAATAGGTGCCTTTGATACTGTGGTGCCTATGAGTCCTTTGTTTGTTATTGGTCATCATTTTGGTACACTTGCCACACCCACAGAGCCCTTTTTGGAGTTATTTATTGAATTTTGCTTGTGGTTGTGGTGTGTCACCACAAGATTTGTTTCTTGACACAGACAATGAGAATGCTTGTAATGAGATTAACTCTACTAAAAGTGATTATACTACAATCAACATCCCTGATGGATTAGTATAATTTTTTGCACAAATGTCTAAGTATTTTAAAAATGGCAACACACTGGTAACAATCATATTGCTGATGCACGCCCTTCTACCTCAAATGGACCAGGTCCTAGTTCCTACATTTTTAATAACAGTGTATCAGATCTGCATGATAACAACCAAATGGTCCAGCCAGGTTCTTCCAGCCAGTGTACTGTGCCACTGGATTATTGGTTACAAGAATTGAATTTCACCAGCGATCTTCAGTCAAGAAATGTGACAGCAAATGACTTGCTTAATGTCATTGTCAGCCTGCAAATTCAGACTTGACACATTAAGCAAGAAATTCACTAAGTTTAAAAACTTGTATGTTGATAATTTGTTTTTTGCTGCTAGTGTGGAACAAGAAACGATGTCAAAGGACCGCAGGGTCTACAAGTTCCTTAATAGGGTTTCACACAGCTCATCACTGTTCAAGGAACTTTTTGCATTCTTTCAAAGGGCCAGCATGAAGTATCTGAAGATTTTGATCAAACTCAAACATAATTCTGTTTTCATCGATGGAATCTTAAACAGATCAAGAAAATGAATCATAATAGTAAGGTGAATGCCTTATTTGACATCAAGAAGGCATCATATGATACATTTTTGACAATATCATGAAGCACATTGAACAGGTTTGTACCTGTGAGGAGAAGAAATTACTTAGGAATAGAGAAGACTGTAGACAAAATAAGGTATATGTTAGTACCCATAGTATACAGTATCTTGGAAATAATCACAGTGATGAACCCAGTTCAATTATAGGTGAGCAGAATGATACAGTCTTTTTTATTGTAGCTCCCCACTGCAATGTCTGACTTGCATAGTGAGCCAGGCCAACAACAACAACAACGGTCCATCCGACACAAGGGGCTGTTGGAACAACATATGGAAGGGCTGCAGAAAGAGACAATCAAGTTAACAGCACCCTTTGATTCCTCAAGTGGTGACTTTCATATATTTAGCTTGAATGATCTTTGCATCCAACCCTGTCACAAACAATAATTTCAGCTGGGTGTTACCTTTATTCCATTCAAGCATATTAATTATGCTAATACAGTTTTGAACTAAAAGTGTTTTTTAAGAAACATAAACCTAGCCATGGTTTGTTCCAATAATGATGAGGGACATCCTAGTGGAAGAAACTTAACTAGGAAATCTGTATGGAGTCCCCCCTTCATCCTAATTTGGTTTTATTTGAGAAGATGTGCTATCAAGGAGATTTGGAGAGCTGCTTTCAACATTCAAAGTGTGGAATGTTAAAATCTATTTCCCTCCAAACTTCAGGCACTAAAGCAATTATCTCACAGCAAAGACATATGGTTTATGAAGCCTAACTTGGGGGTGGGGGCATTGTGTTGATGAACACAATAGACTATTGTGACACCCGTGGCCTGTCCCAGCAATCAAGGAGCCTCAATCCTCACTGCTAACACCAGAGAAGGTGTCTCATATATGAGGAAAGGATAACAAATTCACAGTAAAGTGCAATTTCCCTTAAGAGCACACAGAGATCACAGTTAGTCCAGGGCTGGTCACTCCCTTGCTCTCCAGGTTCCCAATAAGACTTCCCACTGGCACAGCTATAGGGTCCAGATCTCAGCCTAGTGGGCAAGGTAAAACCTCTAGCACCCTCTCTGTCCAACCAGTGCTTCATGTCCCTGCCCAAGTAGCTAACAAATGCACACACACACACACACACACACACACACACACACACACACACACACACACACACACACACACACACACACCCACATGCACTTTGAGAAGAGTTTATACAACCACACAGACAGTCCTGGGGAGGCTGGCACAGTTTCTCCAGCTGTGCTTTTTTCTCCCAGACTATATGGTAGTTCCACTTGCCAGCACCCACTAATATTTATCAGCCACTCAAAGGCCTTTAAAAAGGTGTCCAATTATTACTGTGCAATATTATTATCCAGTTGGTAGTATAGCCCAGGGCTAAAGCTATTAGAGTGGCTTTGTACAATTTTACCAAAGACATGCAAGTACTCTTAAGAGCTTAAATTATCTCTACACAAAACAACCACAGTTAAAAGGGTTTAAAAATATTTAATAATAAATAATTAAAACCACAAGACAATACTTTCTACTGCACAGTGCTAGTCAAATGTTCAGAAATCACACAGAAATACTTAAAATAATTCAGTAGTACAGTTCTGACATCATAGAAAAACATTTAGTCTAATCTTTCTAGTTCCTAGTTATTTCTAAAAGAAAACAGAAGTCTCAGATAACTTACATCTAGAGCAAGACACTGCTGTGAGTTAGATGGTCAAGACAAAAATGCTCAATGCCTTCTGATTCTCTCTGTTAAATTGCTATTGCAGTCCTGATTCCCATTGCATCATTTTTTACACTTTCATGGTGTTCCCAGGCTGACAGAAACTGCATTTACATTCTTTTACACCTAGGCAGAAACCAGAGCAATAAAGGATATTCCACATGTAAATTCTGGTCATTAACCTTAGCCTTAAAGCAATAGGCAGGAAGCCTTCATCTAGCCCAGCAGGAGCCGAATTGTAACATCAAAGACAGTCATGAAACAATTTCAATTTCAAAGGACAGATAAGAAATGCTGAACTTAGCTTTCTTTACAGCAGAGGGCAATGTTGCTACATTGTTTTAAGTTCAACATTTCACAGCATATTCTTTCATTTAAGAAAACAAGCTTGTATTTCAACATTCATATTTACAAATGATAGAATTATCTATTAACTATATCGGTAGAATGTTTTCTATGATAATGGATGATGAAGTGTACAGGGTGGCTTCTCACAAAGAAGTGAATCAATCTTATCAACTGATCAATATGCCTTTTCTGATCTCTTTTAAGAAGGCTACATCACCCTCCAGGAATTTCAATTTCGTAGGGTCCAAAAACCTCATATACCCATCATCTTTGGTAGACAAAAGATCCATAAATATGTCACCAATCCACCCACGAGACCAGTTATTTCTGCTAATGGATCTATAACAGAACCCTTGGCTATATATGTATACAGTAAGTTAAAACCATTCCTAGGAATGTTCCAAAGTGTTCTTAAGGACTCATAGGAGATTTTGAATAAGTTCCATCCTTTAACATTTGATTCAAATGATATTCTGATTACCAGTGATATCAAATATTTATTCATTGTAATTCCTCAGGATGTCAGCTTGGATTGGTTTAGAGATATCATTACAGATAATATTGACTTTCCTTCAACAAAGATCTGACTTTCCTTCAACAGAGATCAGCAATGTCTGTTTATTTATGGGTTTGGTTCTATATAACAATTTTTTTTACAGTTGAAGGGAGAATTTTCAAGCAGTTTTCTGGGGTCGCTGTGGAAGTATCTTAAGCTCCTGTATTTGCTAATCTGGTTTTATGTTACTGGGAACTGCAGTATATTCACAGGAGCAGGTTCACCCACTTTTTAAAGTTTATTATCATTTCTTGGACAATATTTTAATCATCTGGTGTGGTACCAGGGATAGCTTGAAAGACTTATTTGTATTTGTCAGGGAAAACACTGCATTTTTGGACTTTATATTTCAGGTGGATGACTGTGTTATACCTTTTTGGATGTGAAAGTAATGACAATGTCATGTGGTTTCAGCTTAGAAATATACAGGAAAACTCCATACCAGAGGATATCCTTTGGAATTACTGAATGACATGATGGGGTATGTCTGTGGCAATAGAACAACCAGATTTGCCCCTTTTTTATGTGAACCTATGTCCAAAAACAGGACCAGAGGTGAATAGTTTTGCTAAATCAATGATTTTATACCATTGTAATCAAGCTGGTAAGTTACATTGGACAACAAATTGTGCTTACTGATGGATATCGGGCCTGAACTGGCCAAGTTGGATATTCATACCCTGTTTGTTTTTAAGTCTTCTTCTACCATAGGTGTGCAGCTGTAACATAAGATGGTTGGTAAAGACAGATGGGGTTGTATGTCCAAATGTGACGCTTGCAACTTTTTTCGATTCATAGATGAGGGTCCAAATCTGGTCATCTATACGAATCATAGGATTTTACCCTGTCCTGGCAATTTTAACTGCAACACTTTTAGTGTAACCCACATGTAATGTCCAGCATATTATATTGGGAAGATACAATATAAACTTAAGAAGAGAATGCAGGAACATTATAACTGCATTGAGTCTAAGTACATGATGAATGAACTTTTTAAAGATTCTGTTGTGTGTAACAATTTTAAGAAGTATCTTTTTTATTTTAGAAAAAGTTCCATTTGATATGAGGGTGGGGGATTGGGAAACAGACTTGATATGCAGGTATCAGATGATATCCAGTGATGTTGCACCTGGGTTGAATGATTATATTTCCATCATATTAGTCCCCAGGAAATGACATAAGAGGCTGACTAATGATGGATAACTTTTTGTCCACACTACTTCCTTTATAAGTTTGGTCTAATAGGGTTATTTTTATTCTAAAGAAGTTCATATTCTTGTGAACAAAAGCACTCAATAAATTTGTATCTTCAATCCTGTGGCAGTCCTGTGCCCTTTTTTGGTTATTGTTCCCCAAAACCTCTCTTGAACAAAACTGTAGCCACATCATAGAAATTCCTGTTTTGTCCTTTTGGATATAATCTGTTACATTGAGGGGCAGTCATATTGGGCAGCTATTCTATTTCTTCTCACTGCTTATCCCACTAATTAAAGAAAACAGTAGAAAACTATACAGCACTATCATGGATGGAGCTGAACAATCCTACGGACAGAGTTGTTCCCATTTTGCTGTGATAGTTCTGTCTCAGAGTTGGAATACATAGATATCAGAGAGAACTGAAGGCTACAGCTCCCTCAGTTCTTATTTATAGAAATTACTGGCTGTTTATCAGAAAGCATGGCAGTTGAGGTTTTTTTTCTCTTGACAAGCCTGCTTTCAATGAGTTCAATGAATATCAGGAAATTAGCATCTGCCATTTGATGAGCTACAGCTCAATGAATTAGCTATCAAAATTATGGACCAGATCAATCGTCTTCCCATTAACCTCTTAACCCCCTCACCTTCTGCTACAGAGGAAACATGTGTTCCATCTGCTTCTTGTCACATATGCCTCTGTCCAGCTTATTCCATTGCTCTGTTTCCAGTACTTAAGCCCTGCCTGCAGATAATGGAAATGTATACTCCTACATTATCAAATTTTTGCAAACTAACTGTACTTTCCCTTTAACAATATAATTGTAATTCAAATGTTAGTTGACAAAAATTGCTGTGTGGCAATTCTACTTGATACAGTGCTTAATTCTATGATTTGTATAATTTTATGATCTGTATAATTTTGCTGTCTCTTTTAACTTTTGTATTGTGGCACTATGTGTACTTATGTGATTTAATATGGCGCTCTTGCTGGGCCTCTGCTGAAACCAGCCCAGTTACACTTCCCCAGTAAACAAATGTTAAATATATAAATAAATTATACATTTTGAGATAGGTAACAGATTTCTAATACGGAAAGACTAAAACCGCAAAACTATTATTGAATGGTACTTTCACACATCTGTTAGTAATGCTGCATTAAAGAGCTTGGTTGTCCCTTTCAGTTATTAGCTGGACTGCCTTTTCAGTAGAGCCTGCATGCATTTTTGCTGGCTTCTGTAGTTTTTTCAACATCTGAAAGGTGCGTTGTATATGAAGTGATATTCACCCAGCTTGCTCAAAGCTATGTGCACCATGTGGGAGTCAACTAATTGTCTGCACTCTGCAATAGGCTGGCATTTCTTCCAGGATTAATTTCACTGTGTTGCAAACACTGAATGCTGAAATAGAATCCACCTCTTCCAGCAACCATGAAATAATGTAAGTAAATAATGAGGGAAAGAAAGAAAGAAAGAAAGAAAGAAAGAAAGAAAGAAAGAAAGAAAGAATATTATTTGATTTGGTTTTCTTTTGATGGTATGAATACACCTTCTTGCACTTGTAGGCTGATGCTTTTACATTTTTTATATGAATTTTATATAATAAAGCTAAACTTACAATAAAAGTCCATACACTCATAATCTGTTACCCTGTTATAACTCAGCATTATGAATTCAATGTTGCATTGTTAACAGCTGATATTAAAAGAACATCTAGAAAGTAGACTCTTGACAATGGTCGTTTTGTTCCTTACTCATTTAAAAAAGGAAGGATACATTTACTTCACTGAGTGACATTATTTTCAATTACAATATTTTAACTGCATGTGCAGACATTAAGGAAACTGCCACTTAGATGATTTAACAGTCGTGCATGCATTATATTTGTTAACATCTCTTATCATACTTATCCCATACCTAAAGAAAAGTAGAACACAAGGCATGCAGGGCTGTTCATTAGGACTGAAAAACAGTAAGCAAAATACCTGTGCAATTTAACACTTTTGTCCTTTTATTATTACATGAATATGCATGCTGCTGCTAAATACACAAGTCATTATTTCATGTTTTAGAAGACAAGACTCTAAATTGTATTTATTTCTTTTTTCTGCTGTGTAGTTTAAGTCAAGATGCATGTTAAAAATCTCCATATCACTTATATAATTGTAAGAGTTATATGGTGTACAAAGGCACTTTACTTAAATTGAATTACTGCCTTCACAATGGAACTCAGAATTACTCATATCTCTTAAACAATACATTTTATTTTAGAGACGTAAAAGGGTACATGCTAACAATAAAATACAATTTCAGATCAAATTACTTACAAGTATAAATAGCAATGAATTCCAAAGTCAGTAGTGGGTGGAGGTGAAATAACTAAGATAGTGCCTATTTGCAGATATCACAAATGAAAGGGACCTAGATTTTTGGCAATTAAGTGATGTCTGTACTTATTTCAAATATTGATCGGGGCATTCATTTCAAATACTGGAGTTACAGTACCTTCCTATTTGCCAAAGACCAACCTTTGGAGCTAAATATGTTTTTGATCAGATCTATATGGTAGTCCAGTTCAGTACAGATTCTGAAGGAGACTTTGCAATGCTGAGCTGTGAAGGGGAGACGGTTTGGTAAAGAAAGGAGGCCATAAAGCCTTAGCTGTTTTTTTCTGTTGGTTCTTTTGGTTTCTCTTCTCAGTTTAACTGCTCTGGTTGCAACTTGTCTGACAATTTTCTTAAAGACTACAGAGAGTTGTACTGTAAGCATGTGCTGAAAAGAGGGCAATTGACTTTTTAAACTCAGACTTCATCAAAAAAAAGTACCTGCTATCAAATTCACTTGAAATCATCAAAGAAATTCTGCTATTTAAAGTGTGTTTTATTTTCATTTTATTGCATCACTTTTGTTTTGGCTAAAGTTTTTTACTGTTTGTATAACAGTTGTCTTGCTGTTACTGTGTTACAAAGTATCACAAAATCATTAAGTTGATGGTTTTCAGTGAGTATCTTCATTTTTTACTTTTCTCCACATTTCCATCTGGTTTCAGTCAGGGATTTAGATTTTTGATGGCCATTATAGGTTCATAGGTTCATAGGTAGGTACTAGGCTATCTGCCTAAAGGCATTTATAAGCCTAGCCAGAATGTGTTGGCTTTTGCCGCCCCCTTAGATTAGTTTCCTGTGCCTCTGTCCAGCAGAGCCACTGAAGTGATCCCCGGGGTAAACTTTCTGTTTCCCATCCACTGGTCAAGGTTTCTTTTGAAGAGTGTTAGTGAGGAGCTCTGCCTAATGTAGATTGGAATCTTGTTCCAAAGCATGGGAAGTCTCTGGGACAGGAATCTGCCCCTCCAGCATGTCCTATTTATTGTTGTGGTGAGGTTTAGATCCCTAGAGCGTGTGGCTCGTGGGGATAAAGTTTTCTTTAGATGGAGCATGTCCATCAATTCTGGGTTGGACATGGCCTTGTATGCCAAGCAGAGATCACCTCTAAGGAGGCAGTATGCAACTGAGTACAGCAGGAGTTTCTTCTGTTGAGCTGCATATGGCATCTGTTTGAGGCCAGTGATCCTCTTGGTGAGGTACTTCTGTGGTCTTTCCAGCTGTTGCAGGTGTCTTGTAAGGTACATCCCAAATGGGACGTTGTACTCTATGATGGGTCTGATGAGTAGAGATTATTACCAGAGAATATACTGCTGCTATTTCTGAGAGGTAGACATTATTGGCTGAAGCCCTAGCTGTTTTTCTATTGGTTCTGTTAGTTTCCTATCAGTTTAACTGTGGTGGGTGCTCTTGTCTGGCATCTTTTCTAATAGTTACAGAGAATTGCACTGGAAGCACGTGTGCTAAAAAGAAGATAACTAGCTTTTTAAATTCAGACATAATCAAAATGACAGGAAAGTTGACAAGTCCTTGTACACTGCTAGTAATATGCATTTCTATAGATAACCAGTCCCAAAAAACTTAAATAAACTTAATACCTAACACGTAAAATCTGAATCACATTAACCGTCATTAGAAAGTAACCACTGCATACTTCCATTCCATTTATTTTTTTAAACTAAGCTACCAGCTATTCTTCAGATTTTAATCATGATAGCAGACATTTGATGTACGTGTTAACGATCTCTGAGTTTAGTTACTGAAAATGTATTATGCATCTCACTGGTATCTTTTGAGAAAGATCAAAGTATAACTCGGCACAGCATAATTTCAGCTGGTTTGTCCTGATTTAGTCTGTACTCACTCATTCACTCACTGCCATGTTTTGGAAAAGAGGAAAGAATAACTCAGAACTGAAAACTACAGACTGGGGTTCTGTTAAGAGAAGATACATTCACAGGTGGTAGCTTCCATGCATGTGCAGTAACAAGAAATTTCAGCTGATTTTACACCAAGCTGCTCAGCTAATTCCCTCTTCCAGAACTGCTCTTTGTTCTATGACAGAGTTAAACTTAATTGAAGAGGCAGCTAATATAGCAAAATTCTCATATCAGAACCCATTAATTGAACAACCTGTATTACTACAAGTGATTATCATTATGAAAGCATTTAAATTTTATTTTTGCTGTGCAACCTTTTTTGTAAATTATTTGTTTAAAGACTGAGCACTTAATGTTTCTGAAGCAGTTTCACCCCCACCCCACCTGTATAAGCATCTGGCTTGTGCATAGTAGTATGAAGCTATGTGTTAAGAGTAAAATAAATATACAATAATAATACAATGCCCTTAGTATGGTAGAGTAAGAAAGGAAGGGATACCCCTGATGACTGCCATTAGATGGAGAAAAATGCTGCAATATGTAATGGTATAATGTCAGTCACTGAAGACTGGCAGGAGAATTCAATGATTTTTGTGACCTGTCCTTCGTTTTATTTACATTCAGTTCAGACATCATTATTATTCTTAGTTTAAAATACTAATTGTCTATGCAAACAGTTACCCATTACCAACCCACAGCGTGTATTTATTAATTGTAGCCTAGAAGATGTCCCTGCCTTTTAAGAATGCCCTCAAGCAGTATAACAGGATTACCATGTCAAATCTTAAAAATCAGACAAGCCAAGCAAGGGAAAATCTGCAAATGGAGTCTATAACATACTAATTTGCTTAATGTTTTGCACTATAGCTTAACAACCTTAGAAATAGGACATTAATGACCAACATTCTGTTGATCTAGTTTCTGTAGTAGTGGGGATGACAGCAATTCACCTAATAAGACTTGCATGTTCACGTTACTCCTGAATATAGGCTTTATTTGTCTAGTACATATTATGCATAATGAAGAGGGTGATAATATCCATGGACAGTCTGTGTACATTTGTGTCTTTTCAGAAATTTGTTTGGTTCTTCTATTTAAGATGTTTATTTGGGGTACAGGTTTTCTTTTCCATTTCTTCATATGAAATCTTTTTGTAGGCTTTTTGCCCCTCTGACTGCATACTATTAAGCACTCTCTGTGCGATTCTGTCCATTCATTTCCTACTTACTGGAATGAGAGCCAGTCATGGGAGAGGACACCATCCTGCTTTCCTTCTGCAGATTTTTTAGTGTGTGTATCCTAACCCCTTCTTTGTTTCCTGGCATATCCTGCATATCATTGCTGGAGCCTTCCTGTGTCCTGACAGAGTGCTTTTCAAACTATCTGGAGATATACAGAGCTAAGTATATTTTTCTGGCACTTCAGAGTTGTGCACTGTTAATTGTTGCTTGACTAATTTTATATCATTGCTGGCTGACTTCAGAGTTGTGCACTGTTATTTTTGCTTCACTGTATAGTTTTTCAGATCTCTGCTGAAGGTGTTGGTTTTCCCCACCTCCCCCTATTTCTCTGTGTCTTAAGTTGGTATAACTGTTTTTACATCCTGTGTGTTATCTGACTATCTCAAGGATTAATTGCATAAAATTAGACCCTGTTAGTTACAGCCTGCATATAATTGCTGGAGCCTTCCAGTGGCCTGACAGAGTGCTCTTCAAACTATCTGGAGATATACAGAGCTAAGTATATTTTTCTGGAACTTCAGAGTTGTGTACTGTTAATTGTTGCTTGACTAATTTTATATCATTGCTGGCTGACTTCAGAGTTGTGCACTGTTATTTTTGCTTTGCTGTATAGTTTTCCATATGTCTGCTGAAGGTGTTGGTTTTCCCCTACCCATCCTCCCTATTCCTATCTTGTTTAAATTTGGAGGCTTTTGCAATTGCCCGCCCCCACTGTAGATTTGATCTGGGACACTCCCTCCAGTCCCATCTCTTTACCTCATTCTACCTAATAGACTCCTTCTGCACTTGTTTTTAGTAATTTTTAATTTAATTGCATTTTTTAAACTGCTTGGTCTAACATTGCTACATACTCAAGTGTGCTAGCTTGCACTGCATTTGAATTGTTTTTACTGCTGTTTTAGCTGCTTTTCTGTATAAAAAAAAATCTAAACATGTTTCCTACCTTTCCTGTAACTAGTGTAGTCCAGATTCAGATTTGCTGTATCCAGGATTGTATGTAAGCTTCTGAGCCCCCCAAGCTTTCTGTGTTGGAGGGAAGCCTTCTAGCTTATCAGTGGGAGTGGTAAGCACTAGGTAACCTATCTACAACATAAGGAGTGGTTCTGGCCCAGAAATTGTAGTTATTGGCAGTTTGGGCAGTTTTTCCATCTCTCTCAACTTTCTGATTTAAAAGCCTGCATTTGCACTTGTTTCCCCCCTTTCCTGTAAATAGTTTAGTCAAGATACAGCTTCTTAGTTTTATATAGTGTAGCTTGGAGGGATTGGGACTTCTTTAAGTGGAGCATGTCCAACAGCTCTGAGTTTGACATAGCTTTGTATGTTAGGCAGAGATCACCTTTGAGTAAGCTACACGCTGTAGGGACCTAAACCTTGTCACCACAATATCAGAATATGCCAAAGGGATAGATTCCTGTCCCAGAGACTTCTTATACTCTGGAATAAACTACCTATCTATATCAAACAAAGCTCCTCATTAGTACTCTTCAAGAAAAATCTTGATGATTGGATGGGAACTAGGAAATTCACCCTGGGGAACACTTCTGTGGCTCTGCTCGACAATGGCACAGGAAAATAATTTTCTTGGGTGGCAAAAGCCAGGGTACTTTTTTGGCTGGGCTTGTATAGGCCCTAGGGCCAATAGCCTAGTACCTACCTATGAACCTATGAATTAGATGCTGACAATCCCACAAAAGGGACTACATCCCCTCTTCCAGGAAAAATGAGCTGTTCCATCTTTTCACTCCTCTAACTCTCACAGTGTTCTCCAGTACTGGCCAATCCCAGGTCATCTGAGTCACAGTCAGGGTTTTATTTATTTATTCATTGCTAAGAATTCTTTAGCAAAGTGGTCCACACAAATCTAGCATGACATCAAATTCTGACAGCTTTCTAATCCATTTTTCAGAATCAGAATTCACTGTGCTATCTGACAAACTTCCAGAAAAGGCAGCACACATAAATATGGCTGCTGTATTTAACTTTGAATAAAACTGCTTAGAATAAAAAAAAATACTAATCATTATAGGTCTATTGAAATGAAATGGCTATTAATGTGGGAAATCTTCATATATCACACTGTTCTGTGATTGTGGAAAATCTGGCAATAGTTCAATAGTTTGATTTAGCAAAAACTAGCTTAGTAAAAAAGTCTGGAGGAATTTTCTTTGTGTTTGTTATCTAAACTGCATATTTTAAGATAAGGCCAAGAATATGCATGCCATGAAAAACTGATTTACTACACTGGAAATATAGTATAGGGCAAGCACTTTGCTGAACTAATTCAGTAAAAAAAAGTGCACATAATTCCTCTTTTAACATCTCTTTCTACTGAGAAAGCCAAAATAGAGAATGTGAACTGATTTTCAGCTTTTAAATTTCATTTTTATATTGCAATTCTTATGCTTAATGTTAAGTGTTTAGTATAAATTTCACTTTCATGTTCTTTCTCTTACATTCCTCTCTTTTTCCAGGCCATTTGTTAATTTGCATACATTTCCTTTTTTTCTATATACACAACTGATAACTGAAGTCTAGAAAAGTAGAACTAGAGAGATATGAACAAAACCAACTGGCTAGGATTCCTAATGAGAGAAACAAACAGGAATAGGTAGCAAAAAGTTTAATTGCAGAGCAGAGCTAGCACCAACTAGGGATGCTACCCACTACACACCAGTGCTAAACATATATGGATGATTGTGCAAAGGTAGGTAGCATGAGTAGGCGCCTCACAGCAAGAGGTTCTCTGGTTCGATCCTCGGCTGGTGTGCTTTCTGTGTGGAGTCTGCATGTCCTCCCTGTGGTCGCGTGGGTTTCCTTCGGGTGCTCCGGTTTCCTCCCACATCCCAAAGACATGCTGTAGGTGGATTGGACACTCTAAATTGGCCCTAAGTGTGAATGTGTGCATGTGTGTGCCCTCTGTAGAAGGTTGTGCACCGGGCTGGCAACTCGACACCATAAAACTCTACTGCCAATCATGAGCGGACAGGTGATCCGCTGTGGCGACCCCTAACCGGAAAAAGCCGAAAGAAGAAGAAGGTAGCATGAGTAGGCAGTGCACCATACAGGATGAGAGGAGATGGAAGGGAAAGGAAACATGATGAGTGAAGAACATCAATGCACCTAAGCATATGTGAAGAAAGACAACAACCAAAACCTGCTCATTGAATCTGCTAGCAACTTCAAAATAATTCCACCACTGGCAGCAAGTAACAATTTATTTACTAATTTTGTCCTCAAGTAACACTGGACTTCTTCAGAATCTCCACACAACAACCATCCTTTCCTTATGTAACATGTTCAGTTCCCTACTTAACAGTAAACACATAATTACATAATCAATACAGATATTTGTTAAAGTTCATATATATTTACAACATGCACATCTTTTAAAATAAATAACTCATTAGCTCTTTAATCTATGATCTGATAAAAAAAATTATAGTTATCACTTCATTTAAACCCAATTATTAATCTGCCCTAAGTTTCATTTAACAAATGGCTACTGTAATTTCTATTTTATTTTTATAATTTATAATTACCCCCTCTCAAGTCTATTAATACCTATTCTAAGATACTAAACTACATCTTTTAAACACTTATTACTCATCTGTAAATGTTAAAATAATACATTTTTAACACTTTTCATCTTAATATCACATAACTGTTTACTTGTATGTTTATTCAAATTATGAGCTGTCATACCAACATAAAACAAAGGACAATTTGAACATATAGCAATATATATTATACCCTTGGTGCTGAATGTAAAATTTCCCAGTAATGGGATGGTCTTACCAAGATGTCCTATAGTAATCATTCTGCTGAAGTCTTTTCAAAAGGATAAACTGCTAAATAAATAGGGGACATTTTACAAATTCTGTTTGGAAGATCAGCATTTTTTTTTTTGGTGTGACATTGGTGGAGGCATTCTTTAGGGTTATTTGTATATTTGTGCCTCTAGTTGCCAATTTGTTTTGTGGTTTTAGTTTTGGTTTTGTTGGCTTATGGCCACCTTTGACCCTGAAGCAGATACAAGACTCCCTTGACAGGAGGGAAAGTTGTTGGGTGAATTAATGAAAACTATTAATCTTTTCTCACAAAATGACCCATTGGATAGCAATGGTTATGTGAGTGAGTTGGTTTATTCCACGTTACCAACTTCCAAATGGTTCCAGATGTATCCTTTAATTCCTTGGAATGCTTCTAACAGTCAAGCTTTCAGTTCTTCTTGAAGGATGTCAGGTATTGATTCTCCTCCTGTTCCCTTGGATTAGGACTTTTGAATCGGGTACATTTGGAGAATAATTCTTATCAGCAATTTTCTGTTTATGTGAATATAAACTTCAAGGCCTGGTAAATGAATTTAAGTTACATGTGGCTCAGATCAAGGACAGCAACAGTTCCTGCAGAGGTACGCTATATAAATTTAAGACTAAAATGCTAAAATATAGAACTTTGATTTTAGATAATGTTTCTTTGAGAGGCAGTATTGTTAGAAAACAAGTCCCCAGAGGGGGCAGAGTATGGAAATATCTGAAAAATGTGGAACCAGGCTCTGAGTTTCACAAAGCACTCACTAAATTTTTTAATAATTGTGGACTCAGTATTATAATGGCTATTATTAGAAATAATGAAAAAATGTTTAGAAGGTTTATATAATGAAATTAATATATTAAATACTGTTTTACAGAATGACTTGTTATTTACTGCAAATGACCATAGGAACAAATATTACTCTACTTTGAAATAAATTGACAAAAAAGTAGCCAGTATTAAAAAAATAAAAGACTGGAAAACTTGAGAGAGATAGGGAAGATTACTTTGAAGGACGAGCCTATTGTGCACCGAAATGTAAGGTTCCCCATGGTTCAGGTACTAGATATAGTGGCTTTGGTGCTTTAGGGCACAGAAAATCTATTATTCAGAATGTTAACCTTGTGAACAGACAGGTTGATGTCAGTAGTGAATTTAATGGTAGTGCATCACCCTATAATGTGGACGAGTTTCCCCCTTTACGGAGGTCCAGCCAGTTGAAAGACCGGTCAGACCCCAATTACCAAGAAATAATGGCAATTTTATTTATTTAACATTTGTTTACCGAGAAATTCCGACTTGGAATGCACCAATTTTCAGCAGAGGCCCAGGAAGAAATGCTCCAGATGCATGTCTTTGAAATGTGGGAGGAAACTGGAGCACCCAGAGGAAACCCACATGAATACAGAGACAACATGCAGACTCCATACAGAAGGCACCCTAGCCGGGAATCAAACTTGAAAACCTGTTTCTGTGAGGCAACAATGCAACCCCCTGCACCAATGTGCCACAATGAGGAATGAATACAGTTTTTCCAATGGGAAGACCTGTAGATGGAGTAGAAGAAGGTGAAATGAAATCACACTACTGAGGTAATCAATTCTGGCTTGGCAGGAGAGGTCATTACCACAGTTGGGATGGTATGTACTGTAGATCATCTAAAGGTTTTAACTATAGTGGCCTAGAACTTAATTCTAAGCATTTTTACATGTTTAGAAAGGGATTTACTTTTGATCAATCACTCCATCTTGCCATAGAAGAGTTTTTGATTGACTTTATGTTATTTCTAAGGAAGGTTAACCTAGAGGTTATTTTTGGACAGAATGTGATTTGCCACGAAGGACCTAGGTTTAGTAAGAAAAGTACCATTAATCCTCCATGGCACTCTACTTTAGTTAATTTTGAATCTTTAGTCAAACAAGAAACCAGACAATATGTTAAAGAGAAAACTTGGTAGGTTTCTAACCTCACTCAATAAGAAAAAAACAGTCTTGAATGAATTTTGTATGAATAAGGTGTTTTTTCTCATGGAACCAGATAAGGGGGTAGAGTGGTAATTATGGATTACTGGATATACACAGCCAAAATGTTAGAGTTGTTAAATAGTAATGCCACTTTTTCACCGGTTTCTTGGAATGAAATTCAGATGGTGTATAGGAAAATTGATACGATATTAGAGGACAATCTTACCCAGGGTTTGATTGATAAGACTTTACATGACTTTCTTAAAGTTTCAAACTCAGTTATTTCAGCCATTTTTGGGATGCCCAAGATGCATAAGAGTACCACAGATCCCCCTTAGACATATTATGGCTGTTTCATGTTCTAAAACCTATCCCCTCATATTCTTTGTGGACAGAAAACTTAAATTGGTTTTAAAGTCATATAAGCACATATTGGCTGATTCATGGGATTTTTTTAGCAAAAGTGATGAAAGAATGTTATCATCCCCACTGCTTATTTGTGACTATTGATATTAAAGATATTTTCACTGTTATGCCCCACACCTTGGGTTTACAATAGTGTGAAAATATATTCATAGTGTGTGAATTTCTTAACACTCAAGTTTTAAGATTGGTTATGGAAAGTTTTCTTTTTAGTTTTAACTAATGATTTCCTGTATTTCGGGGGAATACTATAAGCAAATTAGTGGTGTCATGATGGGGGCTGCCTGTGCCCCCATTTTGGCCGATATAGTATTATTAAATTGGGAATGACAGTGGGTGTTTAATTCCAAGTATTCCCCATTAATTGCTTTGTATTTATGCTTCCACGATGTTATATTTCTCATCTGGAGAGGAACTAAAAATGAATTGCATGAATTTATGTTGTTTACTAATCTGACCACTGATTTTCTGGAATTTACTAGCAATATAGGGGAGGGCGAGATTCACTATTTGGATGTAACCCTCCTTAAAGACCTTGATAATAGTTGTTTCAGATCAAGATTTTATAGAAGAGAAAACTTCTCCAGTTCTTATTTATATTTTAATAGTGATCATCCCATGCACCAGAAAAAATATTGTTAAGGGACAGAAGGTTAAAGCAGCCTGCATGACATCTGTTTATCAAAATCTTGTAAAAGAACTGGAATATATAAAGGAACATTTCCTAGAATGAGAGTACCCTGAGTACATAGTTAAACATTTCAGAACTGAGGTGTTAAATTGTTGGGGTACCAAATACAACAATGAGTCAAGTGATTTTGGTTGCTCATACCAGAAGAAGTAATGACAAAAAGGTCAGGTGGAATAAATTACAGTAGGTATTTTATTATGAAATAATAATAATATAATCTTATTATGAAATAATAATGATAAAGGATAATGAGGGAAACATACTCACTAACAAGGAGAATGTGTTGAACAGATGGAAGGAGTACTTTGAGGGGCTGATGAATGAAGAGAATGAGAGAGAGAGAGAAGGCTGGATGATGTGGGGATAGTGAATCAGGAAGTGCAATGGATTAGCAAGGCAGAAGTAAGGATAACTATGAAGAGGATGAAGAATGGAAAGGCTGTTGGTCCAGATGACATACCTGTGGAAGCTTGGAGGTGTTTAGGAGAAATGGCAGTGGAATTTTTAGCCAGATTGTTTAATGAAATCTTGGAAAGTGAGAGGATGCCTGAGGAGTGGAGAAAAAGTGTTTTGGTACTGAGTTTTAAGAATAAGGGTGTTGTGCAGTGCTGTAGTAACTACAGAAGGATAAAACTGATCAGTCACAGCATGAAATTATGGGAAAGAGTAGTGGAAGCTAGGTTAAGAAGGGAGGTGATGATTAATGATCAGCAGTATGGTTTCATGCCAGGAAAGAGCACTACAGATGTGATGTTTGCTCTGAGAGTGTTGATGGAGAAGTACAGAGAAGGTCAGAAGGAGTTGCATTGTATCTTTGTGGACTTAGAGAAAGCACATGACAGGGTGCCTAGAGAGGAGTTGTGGTATTGTATGAGGAAATCGGGAGTGGCAGAGAAGTATGTAAGAGTGGTACAGGATATGTACAAGGGTAGTGAGACAGCGGTGAGATCTGCAGTGGGAGTGGCAGATGCATTTAAGGTGGAGGTGGAATTGCATCAAGGATCAGCTCTGAGCCCTTTCTTATTTGCAGTTGTGATTGACAGGTTGACAGACGAGATCAGACAGGAGTCCCCATGGACTATGATGTTTGCAGATGACATTGTGATATATAGTGAGAGTAGGGAACAGGTTGAGGAGACCCTCGAGAGGTGGAGATATGCTCTAGAGAGGAGAGGAATGAAGGTCAGTCGGACTAAGATGGAATATATGTGTGTGAATGAAAGGGAGTATAGAGAAATGGTGAGGATGCAGGAAGTAGAGTTGGTAAAGGTGGATGAGTTTAAATACTTGGGATCAATGGTTCAGAGTAATGGCGAGTATGGAAGAGAGGTGAAGAAGAGAGTACAGGTAGGGTGGAGTGGGTGGAGAAGAGTGTCAGGAGTGATTTGTGACAGACAAGCACCAGTAAGATTGAAAGCGAAGGTCTACAAAAGGGTAGTGAGACCAGCTATGTTATATGGGTTGGAGACAGTGGCATTGACAAAAAGGCAGTAGTCAGAGCTGGATGTGGCAGAGTTAAAGATGTTAAGATTTGCACTGGGTGTGAAGAGTGTAGACAGGATTAGGAATAAGTATATTAGAGGGTCAGCGCAGGTTGCACAGTTTAGAAACAAAGCCAGAGAGGTGAGATTGCGTTGGTTTGGACATGTGCTGAGGAGGGATGCTGAGTATATTGGGAAAAGGATGCTAAGGATGAAGCTGCCAGGTAAGAGGAAAAGAGGAAGGTCTAAGATAAGGTTTATGGATGTGGTTAGAGAGGACATGCAGGTGGTTGGTGTGACAGAGGAAGATGCAGAGGACAGGAAGAAATAGAAACAGGTGATCCGCTGTGGCAACCCCTAACTGGGAAAAGCCAAAAGAAGAAGAAGAAGAAGGTCTTTTATTATGAAATACAATAATGATACTGTCAAACTGCAGGAAATAGTGACTCAGTACTGGGAATTATATTCTAAAATGCCAAACAGTCTACCAGTGTTCTCCCATCCCCCTTTATACACCTATAGAAGAGGTTAAAATGTTAAGAATATCTTAGAAAATGAGACAAATGGGAAAATACCTACTAACAGCCATAATCTGAAGGGGACAGTCAAGTGTGGTATGTGCCATCAATGTGCATATATGGCAAACAGTGGCACATTGCACCTTGCTAATATTGGTGAAATCTTCAGAACAAGTAGATACTTTAATTGTTCCACTAATAGAGTTGTATACTTAGCTTTTTGCCAGGTATGTTTCTCCTATTATGTGGGGAAGACTGAATGTGCCCTGAAGAATAGAGTATATGAACATATGTATGAGGTTAATAAAAAAGGTAGAAACTAATGCCCTTTATAGGCATGCTGCCATGGGTCTCCAAAACCGATTTTTATTTTGGGTCCTGGAACAGCTTGATATTAATCCAAGAGGATGTTCTTGGGAGACTTTACTTGAGTATTATGAATTAATGGGGGTATTATGATTAAATGCTTGTACTCCATCTGTTTCAGTGATCAGATATCCTTGGTCCTGGTCCTTAAAATGAGAGCAACAAGATTACAAGTCCATTCATGTTAGGCAGCATGATTCAAGTGTACTATGTTCAATTTATGTTAAAATATTCAGTAAAAAAGTTTTTTTTTTAACATAATGTTTTAAGTACTGGGTTTTATAAAACTTGCTTTCAAAACAAGGTTTTTAAACACATACTTTTGTTTCTCCAGTAATTTGTTCATTTATATTTTGTTCTATCTGGATAAGCAAAGATAGTTTTTATGGGTCATCTTGCAGAATTATTGTACTGTCTTTTTAAATTATTTAAGTGTGATGTTAGCCCCAGGATGTGATGTAATGGTCTCTTTCTGGTTGTGGTTATATCAAGAGTCATTCATTCCGATGAAGTCTTTTCAAAAGGCTAAATGTGCTAAATAAATAGTGGATATTTTACAAATTCTGTTTGGAGGAGCGGAGCAGTGTTTTTTTGGTGTGACATTGGTGGAGGCATTCTTTAGGCTTATCAAGATGTCTTAACTTAATCAATGAACCTTCACTTCTTACATCTATCACATTTAAATATACCTGCCACCATATTTGTTTTACATCCCTCATATAACTTGTCTTTTGAGTACCACTAGCCACCTCTGTTTGGGAAAGCAGTTTGCAATACCAGAGTTATGTACAATAGAGTGAATGGTGATACAATAATGCAAAACACAAGCAGCTGCATAACATGCTAATGTACAATATGGTCAAACCAGTTATAGCATCACAGTTAGATACAATGATGTAGAACCAGCTACAGCATCACATTTAGACAATGAAGCAATATCAGAGTTATGTACAATGGAATGAAAGGCGATACACAAATTTATTGTTTATGTATTTATTTATACTGACGTTTGATTACCAAGAAAGTATGACTAGGTAGAGCCCATTTTCAGCAGAGGCCTTTGGAGAAAAGCTCCAAATTATTGCAACACATTTTAAGAATAATAATCATATAATCTTCAAAAATAAAACAAAAATGTCTGCAGTTTAAATAAGTCTAACAAATTAGACATAATATAAAAACATTGGTTAAGAATTGACAAATGTATATGACAATCACAATGCTATTAAGTGTAATTAAACACAAGCAGCTACATAACACATGTACATACAATGATCTTGAATCAATTACAGAATCACAGTTACATACAATGAAGCAGGACCAGCAACAGCAACACGGTTTGATACAATGAGCCAGAACCAGCTACATCATCACAGTTAGATACAATGAGCCAGAACCAACTACAGCATCATAGATACAATGAGCCAGAACCAGCTACAGCATCACAGTTAGAATGAGGTAAAACCAGTTACAACATTATAGTTAGACAATGAGGCAGAACCAGCTACAGCATCACAGTTAGACAATGAGGCAGAACCAGAGTTACGTACAATGGAGTGAATGGTGATACACCAATACTGTTAGGTATAGTTAGGCACAAGCAGCTACACAACACAGTTACATACAATAAGGTTGAACCAGTGACAGCATCACAGTGAGATACAATAAGGCAGAACCAGCTACAGTATCACAGGTAGTTACAATGTGGTAGAACCAGTCACAACATTACAGTTAGATACAATGAAGCAGAGCAAACAACAGCATCACAGGTAGTTACAATGTGGTAGAACCAGTCACAGCATTAAAGTTAGATACAACGAAGCAGAACAGCTACAGCATCACACTTGGATACAATGAGGTAGAAGTAGCTAAAGCATCACAGTTAGATACAATGAGGCAGAACCAGAAAAAAGCATCACAGTTATATACATTGAAGCAGAACCAGCTAAAGCATCATAGTCAGATACATTGAAGCAGAACCAGCAACACCATCACAGTTAGATACAAACAAGTAGAAGTACCTATTGCCTCAAAGTTTGGTGCAATGAAGCAGAAGCATACAATAGTGACCACAAACTCCCATGGGTGCAGCACTGTGCCCTGCCCTGCAAAATAAATGCTACAGTGAAACAGAGGACAACCACAGCACACATGATGGACATCTACTGCAGCTAACCTGCAATATCCTGGTATATCCTATGGGAAAATATTTATCAACAGTAAATTTGTGAGAAAGAGAAACATCTAGAACTGCCATTTTATGACCTTGTCAAGCTAATTGAATAACTGTATCTTGTTTAATTTTTGAACACCTCTGTCACATATGTCAAAATGGTTGAAATAACTGTATTACTTTATTTAGTTTTTGAACAACTGTGTTGCATTTATATTTTATTTCTATTCCTTGCTCATCTTGCTGGAAATGTAGTCTTTTTTGCTTATTTGGGCCAGATCATGTCTGAGAAGGGCCTTTGGACCAGTGTACCTACCAAGTTAAGAAATGCAAAAATAAATAAACAAAACTAAATACATATTAGAAATGTAAAACATTTACTATACCATTTGGAATATCCTTGCCTGGCCTCTGCTTCCTATGTCCAGAGATTTTGAGGGTTAATGTAGTGCAGATCAACTTACTGGTGGTTGTACTACTCACAGGTATATGGCATACCAGTCATCCTAGACAGCTGGTTGAAGGTGTTTACTATCATGAAAACACCTCCATATGATCCCAAAAGACACATTGTGAACTTGCTGTGGATGAAATATAGCATAATTTTGCCGTTCTTCACACAACAGGCAGTTGCTGCTCATGAGGTACCAGCATCAGCAGACATCTCCAAATGAAGAAATGATGAGGAGTCTGAAATGGGAGAGATGATGAGGGGTCAGAATGGAGAGATGATGAAGGGTCCAAATGAAGAAATGATGAAGGAGTCCAAATTGAGAGATGATGAAATGGAGAGTAGTATTGATGGAACTGAATTCATCCTTAAGTTTTGGTGAATACCTTCATGTAATGGACCCTGTTTTCACAAAATCTCACCAAGAAGACAATGATATATAGATTGTATCTTATGTGGCATATACCATGAAGAGAGGAAGGTTAAAAAAATAAAAAAGAAAGATGAGTACACAAGTCATATGATAGAAAGGTGCCCAGCCATGGATCAGAACTGAAAAAAAAATGGCATTTTAGAATCCGCAAGACATGGGGGCATTCCTATAACAGGGTTAGGCCCTGCTCAGGGTGGAGGATGGCTCCTGTGTTGTAGAAGGAAGTAGTAATCCACAAAAAAACACAAAAAGCATGACAGGTCAAAAAAGAGCCATAAAGATGATAGAGTGGCCTATTGAGGATAAGGAAGAAATTATGTATTGTTAGTACTGTGCAAGAAGCCCAGAATTTCCAGAGTGAAGATATTCAGAAAGATTAAAAGAGAAATAAGAGGCATAAGAAAAATGCATCAATGAGAAACATTACTTAGACAAAGAAATGTTGGGCTGTCTAGAAAAAGAAGCAGCAGAGCAAGTGCGAAAATATAAAAAACAAAGCCAAGAGATTTTGAAATGTAATAAAAAGAAGTACAGACATGGAAAAGAAAAAAATAAATCTGATATGGCTTAATATTAATGCAAAGGAGAAAGCCAAACTAATCAATTAAAAAAAGCATGTCCAAAAATATCTGAAGGGAAAAACAGGCAAAACACCCAAGAGAAATACAGGTAATGCCACCCAAATATGGAACATTTCACAATACAAAAAAATAAGAAAACAAAGGGGGAAGTAGAAATAGAAACTGAAATTATAGATTACCTGTGAAGTAAAGGATTTAGTGTACAAAATCCAACACAGGTTATGTTGCAACATGATGGAACAGTGAGCCCCCAAACTAAGGACAAACAAGTGGAGCAGGAGGCATGTGAAGACTTGCGGCATGATGATGCTCTGGAGCTTTCCAAAGGAAACAGGTGCAAAAGTTCAGCTAAAGTTGTACAGCAAGGGAAGGTGCAGGAAATAGTGGTAACTCTGAAGCAGGCAATGGTGTAGAGAGATGGGTCAATGAGTTCCCATATGAAGGAGCAGCAGATGATGCAGGATTTATCTGAAGAGGATATGTCACAGAAGATGTTCTAGAACTTTCTGTAAAATGCCCACAGGGAGCAAAAAGCAAAGAATGTGCTTTCAGTTTGAAAGAAAATGATTTAAGGGAAGATATGGTTGATTTAACAGAGATGAATAGACATAATAAGATTGATGAAAGAAATAGATCAAAGAAAGTAAATTAGACCCAAAATGTTGGAAGTCTGATAAAAACAGATGACTGCAGTTATCAAGACTATTAAGAGAAATCCATGTGATATAACAGATGTAAATAGAATATATTACTGTGCAGTTAAATTAATAACAGTTAAAGTCTTACCACAAACACATAAAACAATAAGAGAAAGGAAGGGAATAAATAAAATGTCACCATGGAAGCATTAGATAGAGAAAATTATAAAGCAATTAAGACAAGAAGTGTCACTATTAGAAGAATATAGAAGAGGGAACAGGTCAATAAACATACTTAGAAAAACAGATGTGCTAAAAGCAAGGCATGGTATCAAACTAGACCAGGATCTATCATGCACTGTTGCAAATAATTAACTAAAGATATCAGCACAGGCAGAAAAACATAGAAAATATGCAGATAAGTATAACAGAAATGTACAAAATAAACAATCAATAACCCAAAAATGTCTTATACAGATATGGGAAACAAAGTACAGGGAATATAAACACAAACAAAATAAAGAGGAAATAGACACGTTTTGGAGAAATATTTAAGAAGACCCTGTAGAACATAATAAAGATGCCGAATGGATAGAAAAATTAAAAGAAACAGTAAGGAGTTTAAATGTAGATGATATGAAATGGGTTGAAATAACAAACAGAAAAACTGAAACAAAATTAAAAAAGCTTATAAATGGAAAACTCCATGGCCATATGCAGTACCTACCTTCTGGCTAAACACAAAGCTTTAGCCCTGAGTGACAATTACTTGTATGCACATCCTGAAAAGACATCATCCTGGTTAACAACAGGAAAAACAATACCCTCCTTAAGAGTGAACCTGCAAGCCATCTTAAAAACTATAGATAAATAACTTGACTTCTGATTAGGTACAGGCTATATACTGGAACTAATGTGGGAAGAATGTGTAGTCATGTAGAAAAAAATTCAGTAATGCTAATAGAATAAATGCATAAAAAAGAAAGACCTATGTAACAAAGGATCATTTGTTACAAAATAAGGTCATAATAGAGAATTGTAAACATGGGAATAATCTAAGTATGTCATAGATTACAAAAAAGCTTTTGACAGCATCTCAGATTCATGGATAAAGGAGTGTTTTAGATGCATCACCTACATCATATGTTGATCAACTACATTAGTGACCATGCCACGCTGGCAAGCTACTCTGCAGTTAAGCCATGACAAAAGGCAAATTATTATCCCGGGGATAAAAAAAATCAAAGGGGGGTATTCCAGAATAATTCCTTTGTCAGTGCAGTTGTTTTTTCTTGCCTTTAACCCATTAAACTGTTTACTTAGCAAATTAGGCATTTTTACAATTTGGCTCACAGAAAACAACCTTGTTTAAAGACTTCTTGTGATGCCCCACCACTGGACCAGTAATCAAAGTGCCTCGGTCCTCACCACTGGCACCAGTGGGGGATGTACACTACAAGGATGACAAGTACACACACACACTGTATTTCCAGATGCAGCTCTCTGCATTAACTGAAATCTCCCTTAAGAGAACAGAGAGAGAGACCACAGTCAGTCCAGGGCTGGTTTCTCCCTCTTTCTCTAGATCCCCAGTAAGACTCCCCTTTGGTACAGCTATAGAGTTAAGCCCTTAGCCAGGGTTCCAAGCCAAGTCCTTCAACACTCTCTCTGTCTCATTGTATCTAACTGTGATGCTGTAGCTAGTTCTACCTCATTGTATATGACTGCGAGACATTAGCTGGTTCTGCATCATTGTATCCAGCTGTGATGCTGTAGCTGTTCTGCCTCATTCTATCTAACTGTGATGTTGTAGCTGGTTCTACCACATTATATCTAACCACACAATTGGATATTTGTTTTACACACACACACACACACACACACACACACACACACACACACACACACACACACACACACACACACACACACACACACACACCTGGGAATGGCTGGCACAGGTTTACTAGCTATGCCCCCTTCTGCCCAGACTATAAGGTAGTTATCACTGCCACCAGAACCCCTTATCAGCGACTTTAAGGCCCTTAACAAAGGGTGTCCATTCTTACTGTGTAATGTTACTATTAATACAAATGGCAGTTTGACCAAGAGAAAGGCTATTAGGAGTGGCCCACAGTGTCACCAAATAAGTATACAAGTACTCTCAGAACTTAAAGAGACGTACAAAGATCAGCCACAATGAAAGGTTTAAATATATTTAATAATAAATAAAAGAATAAGAAAATAGTATATAATTACAGTGATATCAGAGTTCAAAATCACAGGAAATATTTAAAACAACACTGCAGGACAGTCTCAGATAAAGAAAACAGTATCTAAACTAAGTGTTGCTGTATTCCTGACTATATCTAGGAGAATTATACTGTTCCCTAGACTTACTTACTCAGAGCAAGACAAATGTGTGGTGAATGGATGCCAGGTTCAAGACAGAATACAGAATGGTGTCTCTCTCTCTATAAAAAACTGCTTAAACTAATATCTCAAATATTACTGCTGGGATAGCTTGCTGAATGACATCATTTCTTGTCATCTAACTCTATCCTAGGTGAAACCCCCCACTCCTGGAATCTGGCAGTATTTAGCATCTACCTGCAAAGATACACATACCTCAGATCTTTTGGCAGCTGGTGGAAGTCATAAAACAATTTACATTCTCCCACATTTAAAGACAATACAGAAAACTTCTCTAGTGCAGACATTGTGTCTCCTGCTGCTCTGAAATTGAAAGATAACATATTTTTATGGCCTAGCCATAAAGTAATTTAATTTCAGCTATTTTTCTGAAGTTAACCTCCTATATTCCAGTTTCCAATGTTAAAATAGACATTTAAACAGTTAAAATAGTGTATGTACATTTCTGTTCTTTTCCAGTAGGGAATGCTGTGGTTAAATTCCAAGCACTTTGCAAAAACCTTGTTCAACAAACATCTGTACAAACAAGTTTGATATACACTTGACATAGAGTTCTAATACAGTTGTAACACAAGCATCTTATATGAATCATGTTGATATTCACACAAAATTCCATATAGCTGGGCTGGCAGTATCCCCTTTCATGACACTTCTCATCAATTTTTGGTGGATGACTTTAAACTATATAGTTTGTCAGATGAGAAGACAAAGGTATGGCTTCAAGTCATTAAAGCTTTGTCAGACGATATGAGAATGTCACTTGGCCTTGATAAAAGTGCAAAACCAACATTTAAAGCAGGAATGCTGCAGTACCAAGAAAATGTCAGTACGAGACAGTAACATGATATAAGGAAATTTCAGCATGCGGGACTGTATAAATATTTAGGCATTGATAAAGGATCTATAAAAAAACATGAACAAATGTGAATAAAACTCAGTAAATTAATAGTTCAGAAGACTAAAGCTAAGACTGAAAACAGCATTAATATCTAGGAATAAAGTCCAAGCTATAAACTAATTTGTTCTTCCTATTCAACGGACAGTGCAGTGGTGCAGCAGTTGCATTGTTGCCTCACAGCAAAAGGTTCTCTGGTTCGATTCTCATTTGGGTTGCCTTCTGTGTGGAGTCCACATATTCTCTCTGTTTTTGTGTGGTTTTCCTTTGGATGCTCTGGTTTCCTCCCACATTACAAAAACATGTGTCTGGAGCCTTTCTCCATGGGCATCCAATAAAAATTGGCTTCATTTCAAGTCGGACTTTCCTGGTAAACAAATGATAAATAAATTTATAGTTTTAGAGTGATTGACTGGCCCCAAAAAGTATTAGATCAGTTGAACAAGAAAACAAGAAAAATGCTTCATGCTTATCAAATGACATAAAAATATAGAGTATATAGTTTCTTCATTCTGAAGGAGGTATGGGCCTCCTTGAAATTGATCACATATACAGATCTAAATTGGGATTGCATACATATCTGCTGACCTCATCAGATCCACACATAAAGAGAGTTTTAAAACATGAGAAGTCAAAGATAACTTCTGTGCTTTGGTTTGATAGAAGCATATCAGTGTCAACCCAGGATGGAAATCAAACCAGAAGTATACAAAAAACAGACAGCAACAGAATGTACCAAAAAACAAACAATAGATATAAGAAGAAGGATCAGATGAGAAGGAAAGGAATGTGAAGAAGACATAAATATTGTGGCAAGTACAGATATTTTTTGAACAACCATGCATTGATCAGGATTTGACACAGGAATGGTAAAGGAGTGGTGGACTGAAACCAAAAGATGAAAAGTAATAATGTTGGCACAGGATAGTGGAGTATGTACACATTGGTTTACAAAGTGCATTGAATATGTGGAGAAGCAGGCAAATACAGGTTCTACAAAAACGAACTGGAAACAGTTGCACATCTTGTTGCTTATTTATAAATAAATATTTATTTATTAATAAATAAATAAATAAATAAATAAATAATAAAAAATAACTGGAAACAGTTGCACATCTTGTTGCTGGGTTTGATACACACATGGCAGAAGTCCTGTATATTCAAAGGCACAACACTATGGCAAGACTACTGCAATGAAGATGGCGCAAATGCTACAATATTCAAGTAGTTGAGAAGCATTGGAAAGATGAAACACAAAGCACTTTAGAGAGTGATGAAGTTTATATTACTTGAGCTCACACATTACCAATGGTTCAAAAAATAGTTGCGGGAAAAGCAGAAATAGTAGTCCAGGGAAAAATGCCAAAAGTAACATTGATCACTGAAATTACTATACCCAGGGATTACAGAGTCTTATGCAGAGACACACAAAGTCATATGATATCAAATTTTGCAGGAAGAAATGAGACAATGTGGAAGAAAGCTACCCAGACAGAAGAAGAATGAATGAGACAATGTGGAAAAAAGGTACCCAAACAGTTCCAATAGTAGAACAACAGGTCTAATAAAAAATAATTTATGGTCATTGTTAAATATTACTGATACATGTAACTCTGTATGAATTGCAGAAGGATACAATTCTGGCACATTGCAGGTGCTGCCAAGAGTACTTTTAGCTAACAGCAAAGACTAAAACTATACTAATTTCATGAACTTTAATCATACCCTAACTTAGGAATGGAGTCCATTCTTGTCATGGTATTATAAACCCAAAATACTTGGAGAAACTAAACCATGACAAACCAAGATGGCAGCCTAAGATTCACACTCTATGTTGGAATTTTAATCATGTGCAGCCATATAGTTGTGTGATGTGTACACACATACATAGCTTGAATGTGGGTATGTATGGAATCCTGGTGATGAGCATACCTCTCAACTGCTTTAATTTGCACAAAGACTCCTAATTGTGGCTCGTAGTTTTGCTCTATCCTTCCCTCAGCTGGAAATTTTCTGAGGAGGTCTAAGTTAACTCTAATAGGTTTAAAGAGGTTCTAAATGGAGGCCTTTTCTTTAATTATTATTATTTTTTTAATCTCTCCCTAATTCTGCAGGTAAATGTTTGAGTGTTATGATGACAAGTGACAAAATGTATCTGTATCTCATGTCTCTAGTGCACTTCTCAGAAACATAGCAATTAATGGGCAAAGGTGGAATGCAACATAATTAACATAAATATGAAGTAAACTATTACTTACTAGGGACAATTCTGGATTCCTCACTAATTTAGACACCAAGATGTGCAGCAGGAAAAAAACTGAGCATCAAGCAATGTTAAATAGCTAGAATCACCTTCAGACAGCAATTAAGCAGAAAGCTCTTAGGAGAAAGTCCAAAGGATGTACACATTGATCGAAAAAACTCTGAAATAGTATACATTAGCAGTGTCAGTCATGCATTCTGCTGTGCTAAATGCTTGTTGTATTATTCTTGTCTACAATATTCATCTGCAACTGCAGTATATTACATCATTGCATATGAGCACCTACAACTGTAGGTCTGGGAGGCAGCCACCTGAAACAGGACAGTCTCCCCCCTCCACCATAATGCTCAACTGTTCCTGATTTTTACCTCACATTTTTAACCTGCCTCTCATATTTATTTTTCTATTTCTTGGTAAATTACTCAGGATTGTAGTCAGTCAATAATGCCAAACATAACAGTGTCATACTTCTTAATGTTTAGAAAATGCACAATGAAGCAAAACCTGGTGTTCTATTCCATTTTTTATGTGAATTAGAGTAATATTTAAAAATTATCCTTGATTTTTGGCTTTTACCTCCCCATTATTTTTGATTTGTCCCAAATCCTTAAGCAAAGAAGTTGAGAGGTATACTGTGTTATACCACTTTGGTATCCTGTATATCTGTGCATATGAGTATGACAAATTAAACAGAATGGATTCATGTTATTATGACAGTGCGTGACTGTGCTAACCTGCAAAAGCCACCCATACACAAATGTGCTGTCCCCTTGTACCTCACTTACAGTGCACATTGCCTCAGGTACAGCTGCAGAGGACATATAGCACACACATTATACTTTACTGTCATATCCCAGCCATCTGTGCCACCCATACAGGTCTGTCACTGCATACCTGCTAACAGGGCAGTCCTCATACAAGACAGAATGAAATGTATCCCTGTGAGCTTCATTCTCCAGCCATATCATTGCACAGCTCAGCTCCTACCTCTACTTACTGTACTATACTCTGGGTGACCCTGCTGTGCAGCACGTATGGGACCCCCAAGGTGTACCCATTCCTGTCTAATATGGCACTGTTCTTATGAGCCATATTGCTGTCACTGTGCCACTGCTACCTCTGTGTACCTACACATGACCGTCCCAGTACTATATTTTCTTGTTCCCCTAAGTGTATGTATGTCCTACAGAGGCAGCAGATGGCAGAAAGTGGTCAGGTTCAGCCCCACAGAGTGTAATATGTTGTTACAAACACTCTGAACAGATGAGCAATACCTTTATAAGCAAATATCAGATGTAAAAAATAATAAAATACCACATAAATCACCAAGGCCAGTTGAGTCCAAATAATTTAAGGTAGACACAAACACTTTTATTAAAACAAAAACAAGAATAAATTATCTAGAGCCTCCGCTACTATGAGCCTTTACAGAGTATGCTTTTACTTTCCACTGAGTTTCTTATATATGCCATATCATTCATATTAATCAATTACACAATTAAGATAATTAAAATTCTTAAAGTCATTTCATATAAAACATTTCCAATTACATTCCTTATTAAGAAAATTAAGAAAAAGTGTATAAAATTTTAAAATAAAAATAGATTCTTTCATTCTCAAATTATATTTAATACGTTCATATGTTATAAATTTATTGTTCAACTGTTCCAAAACTGTTGCTTGCTATCCAGTTGGATCTCTATTATGACAGCTATGGAAATGTTCTGCCACAAGACTAAACTGTTTATTTTTCTTGATATCTCTCACATATTCCTTGAGTCTAGTAGCAAAACTTCTTTTGCTCTCCCCTATGTAATATTTTCCACAGGGGCACTTAAGTCCATATATTATTCCCACACTGCTGCATCTGAAAGTTCCCCATTCATGGAACTTTCTTCCATTAATTTCAGGGAAACTTCTAACAACATACTGGCATCCTATGCAGGGGCCACAAGGATGAGTTCCTTTGAGTAATAACTCCCTATTTATTTCTGTCTGGGGCCTTCTGAGCCTTCCATGTACATGTAAAGGAAAAACTTAATTTGATGTTATTAAAAAAATACTTCCCTTATTACAAAGGTCCAGAAATACCTTACCAAATTTTCTAGCCTCCCTGAAAAAGGGGTATATTTTGAAACAAAGTATAAACTTCCTCCTTCATTCTTTCTTTCATCTCTTTTATAACTATTTCTTTTTCTATTTCTATTACAACCTAACTTTTTACTCTTCCCCTCTACTTTCTCATACTCCTCTCATACCTTTTCCCTTTCATATCCCCTATTTAAGAACATATTAATTGTTCTATGCATTTCACTTTTACATTTCTGTGCATCGCTGCATAACCTTTTAACTTTAAGTAATTCCCCATACAGAATAGATTCCGATGTGTGTTGTGGACGACAACTTAGCCCATGTAACGTGGTCTTGTTGTTCAAATTTCCTGTGTATTGTCAATTGTTTTAGTTGGATGTATATTGCTTTAATCATTAATTGGGAACATGGGGGTGTGTCTTTTTCAGCTCTTTTTAATATTTGGACATTTGCTGTGTTTTTATTCTGAAGAAGTCCAGACATTGTGTGGACGAAAGCGCTAAATCTGTGATAGTAATAAATTCAGTGTTCCTTTTACCCACAGTGGTCGTGTTTTTGTTTAAGTAAATTCAAGTCCATTTACCTCTCTTGTTAGATCAGGAGTTATATGTATACTCCCTTTGAAAGTCCTGTCCATGACAAGCTCCCTTTCTGTTCCCTTATTGATGTCCCCGTTGTTCACGAAAAGTTCTATTCATATATTCTACATTATTGGCCCACGGAAGACTTATAAATTCACTATGTTCCTCTCCTTCTCCCTCAGTGGAAGAAGCTCCACTGTCTGCCAAAGTATAAGAGTGCTGTCATGGTCTGGGTGCTTCCTGTTCCTCATTCAATCTTACTCAATGACGTTTTGTTGTGTGATTGGTGGACAAAATGAATGCTTTCTTGCATTCATAATCTCGGTGGTCCTGGGTTAACTTTGTTTTTTTTTCCTTTCTACCAACTCTTTTTCATTGGAAACCCACTTTTCACTGGCACTTTCTAAAAATGAGTCCAGCACATCATTGCTCATCTTTTTAAAAATATCCATACATACTTTTTTTGTAGCTTCCTTCAATTTCTGACTTTTAATAATGTCCCTTTCTACCGGGATGTTCACCCATTCCACACTACATCTGTGTGCTGCTGCTACCCATCGTTCATGGAACATTTTATTCTCCTCAGAATTCAAGTCAAAAGGTATAGAGGAGCTTTTCACTGTTCACAGCTCCCTGATGAACAATACCTGTTAGAGAGAAATTCCATCCACCAGTTTCTATGAGGTAAAGTGTGGGACGCATTTGTACACAGTGTAAATGTCATGAGTAGGAGAAGCCACAACACATAGGAATATTGGAAGCATGCAAATGGCATGGACCTTGCAGAACGCACATACCAGAGCAGTGGACAGGACAGTAAATTTGGATGAACTTCACTCTGGAACAATATTACCAATATTAAGTCAATCAATGTGTGGCCATGATGAGGAGGTAGACATCATACTGGAAGGAGTGGAAATGGGTTCTTGGAGTTTCCACATGCCACATCTCATGCAAGGAAACCAGATATGTTAGTAGCCTTATTGCATGATCTACACAGAAACTCAGTCCAGACTGGTGTCAGTGAGCTTGCCCTGAACACTGTCTATGTACTCTGTAGGTACATTAAGCATTCAGAGGCAGGGGGTACTGACAGAACAGGTATTTTTTTTTCTTATTTGCCAGGATAACACCAGCTGTCATTAACATGCAGACCATGGGAGCACTATTACTTAGTCATGTACTCTATTCTTATCTAAAGGACAAACCACTGGTACAGTGACACTTGCTGAGGCTGGGCCATGTCAACAGGCTGAAGTCAGTGACCCCCCCCCCCGGCCCTGTATCTGCCAGTGAACCAGTGAAGATAATGCACAACTAGACTCACAGGATCAGGAGATTGAAAATGTCTTTCTCTCTCTCTCTCTCTCTCTCTATATATATATATATATATATATATATACCCAGTGCCTAGCATTACGGTGTATTCTTCTCCACACTTGTCCTCGAGAAGGAACAGCGTGGTGGAATACTATCTTTGTGACAGGGGATCCCAATGTGACTGTCAGCATTATCAGCCCTAGTACTGGGCATGCAGGGCAGACCAGCACACTGCATCCGATGTACTGATACCCACTGAATACCAGACTAATAGTGGTGTAGAACATCTGATACTCATAGCTTACCTCAGACAAAGGGGTGGCTCTTAAAGTCAACCAAAAGATGTGCAAGATTGTAATCTGGGAGCAGTCCCAGTTACAAATCCCAAGCCAGAGATGATAGGCTTTGTGCATGTCATCCAAGAGGCTTCCAAGCCAGCTGTCAGGGCTCTGAAAGAGCATGGAATGCAAGGACAATACTATGATTAGCATAGTGCAGTCAGTAGTGACTTACATAGCGTTCATGGTCATCTTCATGGCAATATTAATTAGCACTGCTGTTGGTGCTTTGTACCCCAATATTGCCTATGGCCATAGGTATTATACATACCCACAGTGGACACAACCATCACAAAAAGCACAGGCTGCACCTGATATAACTGAAATAATTACATACATACCAAAGATGGGGCTGGCACTTCTTATACATCTCCATTTACATCATTATATGCCATTTGCTAACCACTTTTCTGTTGCCTGTCCTGTAGCAGTAAGGAGTTCTGTGAATCACTACAGCTACGTATTCTGAATTTCAATGAAAGAATGAGCTATGTACTTCACAATTCAGCAACAAATATGTCCGTTGTTTTCATGCAACATTATAAACAGCTGAAAATACCAAAAATAAAAAAAAAAACTTTAATAGCGTCAATGCAAAAAAATCAACTTTGCCCTAGGAGTCTCTTAAACTGACAAAGCCGTTTTAAAGTCTAAGATTTTAATACCTTCTTTGTATGGCTAATGTAACACCATTGCCATGAATGACATGTGAAATTATAATGTATAAAATAAAGTTTGTTCTTTAGATAGTTACACAGAAACCTGGAGGGCATTGTTCTCTTTTGCTTCAGTCTATACGTCATGTAGATTATTTTTCAAAAGTGAACTTAAGCTCACTTACTGACATATCACACTGACCACAGCTAGCAGTGAGTCTTTTATTTTCTTTTTTTATCAGAGAAAAACACAATGGGATGTTGAGCATTAATGGTGGCTCATAAATCATGCTTGCTGTATTGCCTGCCTTTGGCTGTTGGAAGTAATACTCATTTTGAGGGAATATATATGACCTTCAATGACCATTAATCACTTCACCTTTCTCTAACTCATCTCTAATATGTTGCTTTGCATTTGTAGACTTGAAAAAGAGGCAAATGTCTGTGAACAAATTGAATGTTACAGTGCAGTGGCTGGTATGTTTGTAGTGCAAATGATTGCTGAGTAAGAAGCAGTCATGCAGGAAAGGCCATCTTTATTTTACCTTTTCATTTTTGCGCAATGAAGTTAGAAACGTGCACTTTGGATGGGGAGGGAGTAGAATGATTTCAGGGGTTCTGGCAGAAGCTTTTATTCACAATCTTCAGAGCAGGATGGGAACTAGGGAATTCTCAGTTGTAGCCATTCAAAGAAAAAAAAAACATCAGTCAAGCGTTTCAAATAAAAAAAAATCTGTCTAAGCTGAAGTGGAGTCTCCATACAACCATAAATACTTGCATTTCTATCTATAAAAAGAGAACGATGAAAAGAGGTCTTATTTCATTCTTGACTTTGTCTCTGTTTTAGATACTGGAAAGTTTTCAGTGTCCCACTGATGTGTTTACACGTTACTTTTATAACCTACCAAGGAGAATATTCATCAAAGTGACAGGTGCATGAAGTCAGCAGTATTATTTAGGCCTTTTTCTACTGAAATCTCAACTTGCACTGCATATAAAATACTGCATACTGACTGCTTGAACTTCAGGCACTAAAAATTACAGTTAGGTTCTTGTATTAGTGTCAGCTGCAGTACATCAACCAGCTGGGAATGCAAGTTAGGACCAGAAGCCAGAGGCCTTCTAATAAACTGCAGCTTTATATACATGTGCAGGGAGAAACTGACAGAGCAAATCATTTAACTACTTAATTTCCATCAGTTACAGCACAGACGTACATTCTACTACTTGTATTAATGCAGTTTCCTGAGTTTCAGCATCATGATACATAGGGAATGAATGATACACAAAATCAATACACTTAACCAACTATACTAATGACATTTAATGCTGTGTATGCTGTATGTTGTTCAATCCTCTCTAATCCCTCAAATGCACAGCCCCCATTATTTATTCTTTCAAGCATTTTGTTTTTATCTTGCTTTAAAAACTGAGGACATTGTGATTCTAGCAGGTGCTTCATAATCGCAACACACAGTGGATATTGAATATGATGAAGAAATATGAGACATGAATGATTTTTCCCTCAGATTTATAGACTGCAGCCACTGCACTTCTGCCGAGTGCTATTGATCCCCAGATTCTCCGGTCCTAATTATTGGCAACCAGGGAAAAGCTGTTAATCAGTTATGTTTACCCATTAATCAGATGCTACAATTGAAGTAGTGACTCAGCTGGTAGCATGCTGTCATTAACTCCACCTCCTGATACCTTCTAGGGTTTTTCTTCAATGTCATTGGTGGCTAAGCTACCAGTGGTTTACACACTGCTGGCTTAGTATACGTATATAAATGTATGAAAGACCTAAAACGTATTTCTGACACTTCTGATATAATAACAATAACTTCCTCCTCAACACACTTCATATCATTTGTGTCACTGTAACTTTGTATGCAGAATATGATGTTACAGTTTGGAAATACCAAAGCACACCTGCTACGATTTTAACTCCAACTCACTGCCATTACAGTAACAAGTGCAATGTTGCCACTGTATTCTGAGCATTTTTAGTGAGGTTTCCCTTGAAGTTATGGGAAACCATCTTTATGCTACTTCTAGAGGGCTGAACACTCCAGTACTTAAAACAACCCACTGACCAGAAAGTACAGTGACTTACTATAGAAATTGTTCTCTTAAATGTTTGAGGAGTATAATTGTGATCTTGGGAATATCTGGGGGCTGGATTCATGAAGAGATAATTTCTGCACTATGCAACACGCACATGATAGTGCACCATTTTATATTCATTAAATGGCTCTACACATTGTATAGAGCCACCAAATAAAGGTAAACAGCAGAGTATCTTAATTAAAGCATAAGATGAATTACATGCAAATGAACCAATCCAATAAGGCAAAGCCATTCAGGAAGCTATAAAGTAACCATGTAGAGATGGTGTAGCCTTTTGTCATGAACACCCAAACCTACTGGAATACAGCCACCATCACACTTAGAAAAAAGCAATGTTAGCAGATGCTACTGCTGCTCTCTTACATGTGTATGTACAATAGGCTCAAATCTATGCTGCAGCTGACAGACCTAGTCCAAGGAGAAGAAGGGTGTTCACATCCCATTTACATATCATGGACTGCATAATACTGAAACAGCAGAGTGATACAGGGTTGACAGGGAAACATTACATAAAATCTGCAACCTCTGCCATCCCCACTACAGACCCAGGGGAAATTGAGGAAAACCTATACCAGTGGAAACTAAAGTATGTGTAGCATTAAGGATATTAGATTCCAGTACATTCTAGAGACCCACATGGAATGTACTAGGGCTGTCACAGGCCTCAGCTTCAAGAATATTTCACCAATATCTAAATGCTATGCTACAACATGCAAGGGAGTACATCTATTTTCCATGCACACCAGAGGAGAGAGCAATTACAGTGATGGAATTTTATGCTGTAGCACACTTCCCTGAAGCCTTGGGGGCCAAAGACTGCACTCACATAGAAATAAAAGACCCACCTTGTGAAAAGGGAAGGACATTCATCAACAGGAAGTGGTTCCACTCAGTCAACTGCCTGGATGTCTGTAATGTCTGAGGGATCATCCTCAATTTCTGTGCAGGCAACAGGCGGTTGTCATGACTCACACACATGGCACATCTCATGGTTTTACACAAGGTTTGCTAGGGATAATGTTCCACAAGGCCATCTACTGAGTGATACAAGTTGTGCATTGGAACTGTGGCTCATGACGCCCATCAGAAATGCACACACTCTCAAAGAAGGATACAGCAATGTTCATGCTCATACTAGAAAGTTCACAGAGCATGCATTTGACATGTTGAAGTCATGGTTCTGCTGCTGAGGCACATCAAGGAGTGCTCTGCAGTATGGCCTAGTCACCTATGCAGACATTCTTACAGTCTATGTCATGTTGCACAATATCATCTTGAGGAAACAGCTGCAACAAGGACAGCAATAGCCAGGATTGCACATTTCTGGAACACATGCGGGACCAGCACCTCCTGCACATACAGTCAAGGAATCTGAAGGGGAACCTCCAGCTGCACAGGGAGCCAGCAGATGGAGGTGTGCATAATATAAGTGTAGCACACATACCACCTAAGATTCAAAGGTCAGCACACACACCCAGGAACTAAGAGGCAAATGATAGCACACACACTCACCAGTGAAGGAATACACATAACAACCTAATCAGATACACATATTCAAAGTGATGCCATATGATGTCCACTAACGTTGTATACCCATTAAATGTCTGTGTACCTTTAACATCAAACAGAGACAGCACTAAAGCACAATAATTCTAAATGCAGTAATGCCAAGGTAAGTGTGGAACTTGTAGTAGATGAACACGTAAAAATATATTCTACCTGCATTCTGTCAGTCTCTTACCTATCCATGCTGTGCATCACACATATATGCAACCCCAAGTCAAGCAGAAATGAACAAAGCCCATAACACAGTCATCATTCTCATATGGTGTGATGAGGGTTCAGTAAGAACTGCCATATGTTCAGTATAACAGCAGTAAAATTTTAAAATTGTGTACATCACAATTTTTTTCCATTGCATATTGAAATATTTTCAAAATATGAACATGTAAGCAGAGTGTGTATAGAGGACAAATATAACTTAAAAAATAATGCAGTGATTTGTACAACAATCTCCTCCAATTAACTAGCAACAATTCTCTGTCTGTATCCAATCAGCCTTCCCTCCTTCCATGTCCATTGTTGCACCATTGTCTTTCTTTAGTTTAGATTCAGCTCTTGGAGCACTGTGAAGATGCAAATGAGGTGTGAAATCATTTGCATTACTGAATACCAAAAATATAACTCGGTGTAGGGAATGTAAGCATGTTGTAGATAGCTATGCAATAGCATGCACATGCCCTAGGACCACAGGGAGGAGCAATAACAATTGTTAGCTGAAAATGGCTCGCAATTGTTTCTGACTGCTCTGACTAGAACAACAAGCAAGTTGTTGACTGAAGTGACTGCTCTCTCTGATGTGCTTGTATCATGCAGAGTAGATTTACAATAAAAAGGTGTAAGTACCTTGAGAGCTTTGAGAACAATGTTAACAACACTGATATCCCTTGTAGTAAGAGAAAACTGCCCATTGTCTGCTTAAAATCTGTCTGAAATGCTGATCAGCTATGTTTCACATTGAAACCAAGATACAAAAAAATGGCTGTGACATTATATTTCTGTAGCTAAGCTGAGAGGAAGGGAAGATGTTTGGAAAATGAAGAGAAGAAGTAGCTGTCAGTGTTGGCAACCTCACATTAAAATGGTTTTGGCCATTATTACTGTAAAGTATTGGTCAATATGACATTGATCTAGGCATGTTCAAGCAAATAAGAAAGTAACATTTTCGAGTCATGTGTTGGTGGCAAAGAGTAATAAGAAACACAACTGAGTGTATGTTGTTATTGCACTGAGGTGAGGGTTCAATTCCAGATAGTGCGGTGTCTGACAAAGTTACTTTATGAGCATATGATCAGGTTATACCACACACAGATATAGGAAATTTCACAATTCTGCCTTTGCATATTTATTACCATGTATGTGTCACTACTGACAACTGTCAATTACTTTTTTTCTTTTTTTGTGTTCCTCATTTGTATGCATTTTGGCAGAGTGTATTCTTGATTGGCAGTGTTTTGAGGCAGTGAATGAGAGTCCACTTCCACATTACAAACTGAGAAATGTAATTGGTCTTGTCATCAGTATTGCATTTCACATTCACAAAGGTGCGCTTTGCTACAGAACACTGAACAGCAGTAAGACAAAATTGTTATGTAGAATATAAATTACTACATATATTCTTTTGCCTGTGTAATGTCAGCACAGCTTAGCAAAGCACAAACAGAGCTCATAGTTGAAGGAAAATGAACAATTTCATTACTATAATATTCAATAGCACAAACAATTTTTGACACCGCTTTGTGGTACTACTAATGAGTGTGTGATGTGCACTTGCTGTATACCTGTTAATGTAGCAGAAGTTGTAAATGCAGTGACTTTGGCCCTTTAGCACATTTTTTTCTGGGGTTCAAATCCACACAAAGGGAAGGGACTGTGGAAATTATTACTCCAGATGTAGAAAGCACTGTCATCATAACTTTATATGATTTTTCTTATTGTTTCTTGCCTTGTTCACTTGCTCACTGCTGAGTGTTGTGCAATCAAGCTTACCTACTTAAGGAAAGAAGTGAAAATGTTATTTGGATAGCCTTCTATAGTGCAAACAGGTTTAGTGGCAATACACAGCCATCAACACTCTACTGTAGTTAGTGGAGAAAATAATCAACCTGCTAACCTATCTTTCTTTATGGCACAAGGTATAATTGCAGTGTCTTTAGATATATCACACAGGTGATCCAGATAATACTATTTTTTTTAAATACAGTGTCAGAATACAATTTCTAACAGCACATTGATTAGGAAGGTAACACTACATAAAATAGCTATCATAACTGTGTTTATTGCAAGAAATGTCTCATTAATACTTTGATAGATGAATTTTTCTTGGTAGCATATCTCATAAATGATTTACTTAAGAATAATTGTTGAATTTGGGTGTAATTGTTTAAGCAGGATAATTATAACAATGATTTAAAAATGAACTTGCGCAGCTATGATGGGCAGAATACTGACATTAAAATCAACTTATCTCCTCACAAAACCCAACTCTGTGTTTAGGACAGTATGTGTAGTGAAGTATGTATATCTCCATCTATACTGAAGGTAGTTTGCCTGCAATAAACATAAATGAAATGGAGTTCTCCTGTAGTTCTGACAAATGATCACCTTGCTTGAAATGTATGCATTATTTATTTCTTGGGTTTGATTCCCATGCTGGTCATTTGAACTGTTACAGTGTGTCATTTCAGAAAATTATGTACCAAGTCTTCCTATTTAACATCCAAAACACCAAGGATAACAAGTCAAGCCAATGAGGTTGTCATTGTTGACCGTATGAAAAAGTGTGAATATATTTAGTTTGACACATGGCAAATCTCAATGCCATGTCTCACACCTCTGTTGCTGTTTGATAAAATGTCTTCTGCCTTGCTTACCAGTGCCTCTTTGTGCTTACCATCATACAAACACAGTTGGCATGGTTGTGCATGATTATGCACAAGCCGTTAAATGTGATACTGGAATTTGCTGCCAATTCATACTTAAGAGTTGCTGCTTGAGTTCTGCAGGCATGGCTGGTGTGGGAGATGGTGAAGCTAAATTTAAAGCAGAGAGGTGGAATGCGGAGGAGACTAGGATTTTTGTTACACTACTTGTGAAGCACTACAGCTGTAGGCTACTGCAGGGGAACTACACTGAGGCTTGTAACAGAGTAGCCAATGCTGTCTCCATTGCAACTGGAATCCCACACACTGGAGAAATTTGTCATAACTGCTATAGTTACCTGAAACTGTACAAAAAGGACCTCATTTGCCGATGGGAAGATGGGTTTAGGACTGAGTACATCCCACAGTTTTGTAAATATACTGATGTATCTGTATTAAATGATACAGAATACAGTACCAGACAAGACTATTATTCAATATGCTTTCTTGTCTCCTTCTGTTTTTTATAGCTGTCTAAGACATTGCAGTGAACTATGAGATGCACCAAGAAAGGATAACTTACCTCAGAGAGGCACCGGGTATGTATGCATCAGGTCTTAATGTAAGTCTAATAACTATTGTAATTGTATGCAATAAGGCAATACTGTAATAAATAGTGGTATTAATGATATCAAAGTAGTGTAATAATTGATGATACAACAGAATAAGACCTTACCATCATACCTGGATGTACTAAAGGTGTATAGACTGGATAATCATAACTGTTCATTGTCTGAAACTGTCATACATTTCTCCTTACAAAACTTGATATGCAGCACACAGAAGTAGACTGATAACTGTGGATCAGACTGTCACCCCTCCACAGGTTACAGCACTGACACCCAGCACTTCAGGGTCCCAAGCCGTCACTGCTGCCTCCATGACCCCTGCCCTACTTGGCCCATCCACATCAGGTGGGTCTGTCCTGACAACTGGTGCACTGGTACCCCCTCTAGGAGTAGTATTAGTGGAGGTAGTGATTTGGACACCAGCCAATGACTGATATGGAAAGGGGCCTCAGTGCACGACTTGGCTGTGGTAAAAATGTGCTTTCTCACATTACCAAGATGATACCACATCAAGCACTGACACAGAAAATGGTGATGACAGTTCTGAGGGTGAGGACTAGATTCTCACAGTTCTTAGGCTTGATGTGCATGTGCCTCTGATGCCCTATACCTATCCACAGTCATGGTGTCCCTCAAACATTTGTGTAAATCACCATCCTTGTCTGTCTTGTTTGTCCTGTATGTCTTCACCTGCTTCTCTACCTAACTTTCCTACCCAACCCTCATATTCCCAATGATTTTCTACAGGATTCCTCTCTCTTTGAAATTAAAAAAAATGTAAAAAAATGAACACCTGTCCCATAAAAAAATGATGACCCATACAAAACTTTCCACTTCACCTATGTGTCTTCTTGATATACTTGATTTGGTAGAATTGCATGTATAAAATTATTCTGTTGTTACCAACTACCCTTGGTGTGGTGGCAGTGCAAAATCAGCAAGCTCTGGCTACACTTCTACATTTATGTTGTGAAGAAGTGGATACCTATGGTTCTCTTCCACTACCTTCCTGCTTGCCCCTCCCCCCATTTCACCACTTTCCTATCAACCCCTTTTTCACTTGTTTAATCTGGTCAAAAAATAGAATCATACACAACACACATGTCCAGAAATGGTCAATAAGAAAGCATCACTTTGTGTCCTCAGCATTTGCACAGATTTTGGCATCATGCACCAATGCCGGGTAATGGTGAATGTCTGTTCATGTCCTATGGCAAACCGTAGTCAGTTGTTGCCATCCCCCACAGTAGTCTACTTTACTTGTGCAAAGGTGCTTAAGCATGCTATGCTATCAGAATACAGAGTAAAGGCAGAATAAAGGCAATACTTTGGGACAGTTACTCTAACAGTTCTTTGACTACTGGTTGTAACAAACTGCAATGTTCTCTGTGGAGTGTTGGCATAAATCACTTATCTGAATATTGATTTTTAGCCATAGTATCAAGGGTTCAAGTCCGAATATATGTCCATTAGTCACACGGTCATAGTACTTACTTTGAAGTTATACTTCTATGACATATTTAATGACATTTATCTTAATTTATAGTCATTAGTGAACTTTGATGAACAGATTTTGAATATTGTTGCAGAAAAGCATTTACAAACACTTCCATGCCCATAAGAATTACACCACCCTTACTGTACCCATGTCAGCATCAGTTTTTGTCTGTCCTATAGCTTCATCACTACAGCTATCATTTACCTGACTAATACTGAGGACAAACCATAAAGATGTACATTAATGACCATAACATCTCCCTTTCATATGTGTCTCTATATCTCTCTCTATTTTCACCCCTTCTCTCTCATCCTTTCATACTGTTGACTATTCATTAACTTGATGGACGTACATGTAATGTTATGGCATTTTTTATCTGCCATTGCTTTGCTGACAAATACAAGCTACATCTTCCACTGGTTACATAAGGTATAACTGTCCCTTCAAAGGTGTGACTGTGGCATGTGTGAAGTAGGATTTCCTTAGTGGAGTCTAGAGATAAAGTGCATGTCTATAGACTTAGTTTTTCTTCTTGAGAACAGGTCATATCCAGCATTAGGTGAAATTCATACTGCCTGTTTTTATAATAAACTTTCCTATGAACAGCTATGTCTCTAAGCCCCTTCTGTTTTATCAGTTGTAGTGCTCAGCAGTTGTGTGACATCTGGCAATGACCAATTGTAGCTGTAATTATGTGATTTGATTGGTTGATGTTCTTTTAAATAAGAAGAGAGGGCTACAGGAAGTCACGATCTGAAGAACGCTATATGCCAAAAGCGCTTATTGGGTTTTGCTAGCTCTGGATCCATTTATTGGTTTTTATCTACACATTTTTTTTATTTTTCATTAAATTTTGGTTTTAACAGTTTCTCAACTGTGAGGGTACACTTGAGCTTGTTTTTTATTATCCTATGTTTCTAATGGACACAAGCAACCTGTAAATAGTTCATCTCCCAGGACCTAGCTTGTAAATGTTTCATCTTCCAAGCCCCTACTTGCACTTACCGAGGGTATCAGAACTTGTCAGGGAATTGGGCTGCATGGCTAAGCTTAAAAATGCCCTTGTGGTCCTTATCCCAGTACACACATATGAACATATGAACATATGAACTTATGTAAAGTCATATTTCTGCAGTGGTGCTTGTGTTAAGTACTATGCCCTCTAGGTTGCATGGCTAGAGAGGTAGGGTGTTCTAATCTCACAGTAGTCAATGTGTTTGAGTGTGTGATTGTTTATAGAGTTGTGAAGGTATGGCCACAATACAGTAGTAACTTGGAGTTAATTTTAAACTCCAGGGTGAGTACACATCAATTTCAGATCCTTCTCACATTATCTTCTCTGCATAACTGCACTGGTGTCATTCTGTATAAAGTGCACTCTCACACTATGAAAGCCAGACTTCTGCAGTGGTGTTTGTGTTAAGTACTGTGTCCTCTAGATGGCATAGCTAGAGAGGTAGGGGGTTTCTGATTTCACAGCAGTCAACGTGTGTGTCTGTGTGTGTGTGTGTGTGTGTGTGTGTGTGTGTGTGTGTGTGTGTGTGTGTGTGTGTGTGTGTGTGTGTGTGTGTGTGTGTGTGTGTGTGTGTATGGAGTTGTGCATGTGCAGATACAACCTTAACTATTGCTGCTCACAATACAGTAGTTGCCAGAAGTTAATTTTAAACTGCAGGGCATGTCACATCAATTTCAGACCCTTCTTGCAACATCATCTTCTCTGCAAAACATCACTGATGTCATCCTGTATAATGTCCATTCTCACACTATGAAAGTCAGAATTTTGCAGTGTTACTTGCATTAAGTACTGTGCCTTGTAGATAGGTAGGAGATTCTAATCTCATGGCAGTCAAGTTGTGTGTGTGTTTATATGGAGTTGTGTAAATACAACTTTGCCTATTGTTGGCCTTAATATAATAGTAGCCTGGCATACATTTTACACTTCAGGGTGTGTCCACATCAGTGTCAGATCCTTCTCCCACCATTATTTTCTCAGCAGCACAATGCTGATGTCATCATCTATAAAGTGCACTCTCACAGTATCAGAGGTAGATTTCTGCAGTGGCACTTGTGTTAAGTTGTGTGTCCTTTAGATTGCATAGCTAGATAAGTAGGGAGGTCTAATTTCAAAGTAGTCAATGTGTGTGTGTGTGTGTGTGTGTGTGTGTGTGTGTGTGTGTGTGTGTGTGTGTGTGTATGGAGTTGTGCAATTATGACCTAAACTACTGTTGTCCACAGTGCAGTAGTAGCCTGGAGTTAATTGTAAACTGTAGGATAAGACCACATCAATTTCATATCCTTCTCGTGACATAATCTTCTCTGCAAAACCACATTGATGTCATCCTGTATAATGTGCACTCTCGTACCATAAAAGTCATTTTTCTGTGGTGGCGCATGCATGAAGTGCTGTGTCTTCTAGATTTCATAGCTAGATAGGTAGAAGGTTCTAATCTCACAACACTCAACTTGTGAGTGTGTGTAATATTGTCAAAAACAAACGCAGACACCCAGTAACTTCAGGTACAATTTTTATTGAAAAAATGAGCGCTAACATTTTCAATAAAAATCATACCTGGAGGCAGTGGAAGTCTGTGTTCTTTTTGTTTTTGATGTTTTTGATCCATTTCTCCTGCTGAACTACTTACAGCTAACCTTAAAGTCAATGATCACACCACTATCACAGTAGCAGCCATCTATATTCCTCCAGGAGACAACATTCCTCTGCTCAAAAATATTCTTTCATACTTTCCACAACACATACCCAATGACTCTATCCTCCTTGGAGATGTCAACATTAACTGGTTAACTCTCAGTAACCCAAACTCTAATACTCATATTAATTTATCTGGCTTTACACAGCTAATCTCCCAACCTACTCATACAAACAACTCTCACACATCTAGTATTCTTATTGACTGGGTACTTGTATTTAATCCTTCCAAATATCATAACCCTAAAATCCTACAAAACACCCTGAGCAATCACTCCCCTATAAAAGTGCTTAGGTTCCCTCCCCAGTTCTCAAAGCCTCCTAGGTATATCAATTGTCACAAACTCTCTAATTTCCATCCAGAAACCTTTAATGCCCACCTCTCTAAAGTAAACTGGAAATTCCTTACCCAACTCCCACTAGAAGAAGCAATCCTAGCTTTCAACTCCACCTTCCTTAGCATCTTAAACTCACTTGCTCCTCCTCGCAAAGTAAAAATTAAGTCCACCATATCTCCATGGCTTTCAAAAGCTACTCCACACACTTATGATGACTAGAGACAAATTATGGAAAAAATGGTCACAAACTAAGCTCCCTGCAGACTTGCAAAAATATAAAGAACTCAGAATTCTGACAAAAAACACATAAACAAAGATAAAAAGGACTTCTATAACAAACCTCCCACATCCCTAAAATCTAATCCTAAAAAATTATAGAAATCTATCAACCAAATATTACATCCTGATAATCTTAGCTCCCCCAGTCCATGCCCAGACAAGACATCTGAAGAAACTGCCACTATCTTCAATACCTATTTCATAGATTCCATATCTAAGCTACTGAACCCTAACCCAAACTTCTCTACTACTAACAGCTCCAACTTTTCTGAACCTACTCTTAATACTATCTCCTCAAATATCTTTTCCATCAAACCTGTACCTACTAGCTACATCAAAACTCTACTCTCTAAGTTAAAACCATGCTCAGCATCAGCTGATAATATTCCTTCCACTTTTCTTCTACTAGCAGCTGACTCTCTTGCTATCCCTGTATCTATCCTAATTAATCACTCTATTTCTGAATCTAAAGTCCCTTCCATCTGGAAACAATGCTACACTCTACCTATACACAAAGGAGGTAACTCCTCTGACATCTCCAACTTTAGACCTATCACTATCCTCTCCCCTCTCCCTAAAGTACTCGAAAATGTATTCATAAACAAGTCATGCAGTATCTAATACAGAAAAATCTGCTTACACCCACGCAACATAGCTTCAGACCCAAACATAGCACCACTACAGCTCTATTATCCTTCCTCAACACTGTCTCTATAGCCATGGACAACCATAAACTTATTTTTTGCCTATTCTTGGACCTCTCAAAAGTTTTTGACACTGTCTCTCACTCTCTTCTGCTGCATAAACCTCAAAATGCATTCAGTCAAGGCACTCCTTAAAACGGAGAACATCAGCATCTGTGCAGTGACAGAGACCTGGTTCAAGGCTCCAGAGAGCACCCCTGCATTACCAGGCTATAATTCATACCACACCTTTCGGCCACCTAACCTGGACTGAAACACTAAAGGCAGAGGCATGTCCATATTCATTAAGGATATCCACACCTCGAGGCTAGTTACTCAGCATAATGCATCCGAGATTATCCAAGTGCAACTAACTCTGGGCAAGACCGCAATCCAAATTGTAACTTGCTACAGATCCCCCACCATGCCCCAGGATTCCCACTCCTCATTTCTTGATACTCTGGAAAATATTAGGGTACAATCCAACACCCTAATAATGGGCGATTTCAACTACCCCACCATTAACTGGGAAAACTACTCATGTACCAACTCTTTTGCTCAACGTTTTCTGAAATTCATAAATTCCAATGCTTTGGATCAACTTATCCACACCCCCACCAGGGGCAGCAATATCCTAGACCTGGTCATTACCAGCATGCGTGACCAGTTTTCCACACCAGAGGTCAATTCCTCGTTGGTCAGATCTGACCACAAGCTAATCACCCTAGACATCCACATCCTGCCTCCAACCCCCGTTAGGGAAGCCACCGTAAAAAAATTCTCCAAAGCCAACTTCATGCTTCTTAAGACAGAAGTGGCAAACTTCACGACACCCATGCAGGTGGACAATAGAGGTACAACTGCTGAATCCTACACAAATGCACTTTATAAGTACTTGCACAAGTGCATGGATCATACTATCCCTAACATTACCAAAATGCTATCCTCCAAAAAAGGAAGCCCATCTGGTGGTCCCCTGCCATAAACAAACTATACAACAGATGAAAGAAACTGTTGCAAAAAAGAGTAAAATCTCATGATTGCAGGAGCTCCCTGGTCAGCCTCAGTATGAAACTGAGATCCCTCATAAAATCCTCCAACGCTAGTTACAAAAAGAAAATCACCACTGATTCTAAAGACAACCACAAAGCATTCTATAGCTATGTCAAGAATTTCAATGGCAACACTCAGACCTGCTCTGAGTTACAGCACAATGGCACTAAATATACAGAACCAACTGATATTGCCAACATTCTGGCAGATAGGATCAGTGCTAACTTTACTTCCTGTCACCCCTTAACGGGCCCAGCTCTATACCGGAAGAATGCAAAGTTCCAGTAATCATGGCTGCACAGGTAAAAAACATACTTTCCAAAGCCAAGAACACAGCATGCATGGGACCTGACAACATCCCAGGCTGCATTCTACATGAACTGCAGAATGAACTGGTACCCCACCTAAGCACCATGTTCAATCATAGCCTCACCTCAGGCTTTGTGCCCACTGAATGGTGCACAGCAATGGTTATCCCACTCCACAAAGGGGGAGCCACCACTGACCCCGGGAACTACCTCCCCATTAGCCTAATGAGCCTGGTCTGCAAGGCCATGGAATGTATCATCATGGATTTTATACACAACTCTGGACCCCACCCAGTTCAGGTTTGTAAAAGGAGATCATGTCTCCTAAGCCTGATAAACTTCTTTGAAGCAGTCACCAAAGCTGTAGATGAGGGTAAGGTGGTTAACCCAGCCTATCTAGATCTCGCCAAGGCTTTTGACACCATCCTCCACTCTGGAATTATAAACTCATTAAACTAGGAATAAATCCCTATGTCACAATATGGGTTGCCAACTGGCTCACTGACAGAACCCACACTGTGAAAGTAGCAGACTCCAAATCCAACTTCAGACCACTGACAAGTGGAGTACCACAGGGTTCAGTCCTGGGTCCTCTCCTGTTTGGTATCTACTTTTATGAAATACAGACTAACACAGAAGGTCTTTGGCTAACGAAGCTCACAGATGACTGCAAACTAGGAGCCATAATTGAAACTCCTAACAATGTGTACATCCTACAAAAGGGCTTCATGGAGACAGATGCCTGGTATCAAAACCATGGCCTCAAGCCCAGTGTCAAAAAGTGCATTGTTATCCCCTTTGGTAAAAACTGTGTACCCATGAGCTACACTTACTTAACACCGAAAGTGTGATAAGAGACCTTGGGATACAGGTGGACAGTAGTCTCTCCTTTGATAATCACATTGCCACAGTAGTCAGGAAATCCTTCTACGTGGCACACCTCATCACAAAAGGTTTCTCATCCAGGAAAAAATAGGTCATTGTTCCCCTCTACTTGTCACTCATTATACCCATTATAGAGTATAATGCCTCTTTTGGTATGTACCTCACAAGACATCTACAACAACTGGAAAGGCCACACAAATATCTCACAAAGAGGATTACTGTCCTCAAACAGATGCCCTACGCATACCGTCTCAAAAAACTCAAGCTTTACTCCGTCGCATATCGCCTACTCAGAGGTGATCTCTGCCTAACATACAAAGCTATGTAAAACCCAGAACTGTTGGACATGCTCCACTTAAAGAAATCCCAACCCCTCCGAGCTACACACTCTAGGGACCTAAACCTGGTCACTACAATAAACAGAACATGCTGGAGGGATAGATTCCTGTCCCAGAGACTTCCCATACTCTGGAACTAACTACCTATCTATATCAAACAAAGCTCCTCATTAGCACTCTTCAAGAAAAATCTTGATGATTGGATGGGAAATAGGAAATTCACCCCAGGGATTACCTCTGTGGCTCTGCTCGACAGGAGCACAGCAAAATAATTTTCTTGGGTGGCGAAAGCCAAGGTACCTTTTTGGCTAGGCTTATATAGGCCCTAGGACCAATAGCCTAGTACTTACTTATGAACCTATGAACAAACTGCATAACTTCAACTTCTCCTCTGATACTGTTGCATGGTTTACCAGCTATCTCAGTGATAGATGTTAGTGAGATGGCATTCTGCACACACCCCCACTCCTTGTAAAAATGGGTGTTCCTCAAGGGTCTGTCCTAGGGCCTTTACTTTTTAATATCTTTAATAATAAGTGCTATACCTTCTGTCTTCAGTCATCTTTAGTGCAGTACACATATGACTTCACAGCCATCACCACAGCCAACTCTCCCTCTAAGCTCTTCTCAACTACTCACGCATCTTTTAACTTAGTTGAAGCATGAATCTACAACAACCAGCTCATCCTTAACCTTAAAAAAACAAAGCTGTTACTCTTCCTACCTAAAATGTTCAACAATATTAAACCCTCCTTCTCTGTACAGTCCCTTAATAACACTCCCATTCAGGTAGAATCCAACACTAAGCTCTTAGGCGTAACCATCGATGATCAGTATAAATTTGACTTGCATGTTAATAACTGTATCAGAAAGACTCTTTCAAAACTAGGGCTCCTTTGCCATAACAAGAAATTCCTTACCTCTGAAGCCAATATTACCTCTCTCTTACCTATCTTCTACCCAGTCTAATGTACAACTCTCAAATTCTCACAAATCTTAACTCAGCACTCCTGACCAAACATAAATCTACCTACAACAAGGTAGCTAGATTTGCTGGCCAACAAACCTACAAATCCCATCACTGTCTCTCTCTAAAACATGTAAACTGGCTTGAATTACCCTACCAGCTTCTTCTCTCTCAGCTCCAGATCATCCAGTCTATCCTATACCACCCTTTCTACTGCCCAGCACTATCCCCTCTCATCTCCCATTATTCTCCATCCAGACATATCCGAAGCTCTAACCAAGACCTACTACAAATCTACAAACCCAAGTCTAAATTTGGAAGCAACATGCACAGCTGTCACCCCACTATTGCCTGGAATAGGCTCCCACTAGAAATCAGGACCCTTACACATCTTAAACAATTTAAGACAGCCACCAAAGAGCACTTTAAAAGTCACTGGTCCTGCCACTGCACTCTCCCTCCTAAACATCCCCTACTTCCCATACCTTAATCTACTTTCTGCTCTTAACTCACTCTTCTCACTAGCTCTATCTAATCTTCCTTGACTACTCTTTCTACTGTCTCTTAAAATCTATTAAGCAAATTGCCTCAGAGAAACATTCTATTGTAATTGTCGTGCCTTCATGCAACTACATTATGATAAAACTGGGTTTTGTAACCACTTACCCCAAAAACTATATTCATCTTAATGACATATTTCTTTTTGTACATCTTGAAATAGCTTTGCTATAATCCTGATTATTGACCCTGTATAACATTGTATTGCTACTTAATGCCTTGTAGTAATCCTTTAACATATCTGTTTAATGCTAATTTATAATGAAAATTGTATAATATGTTGGAGATTTTCTTCCCGGGTCTCTGCTGAAAAAGGGCTCTTTCAGCTCAGTCGGACAATCCTGGTCAACAAATGTAAAATAAATAAAAATAAATAATAAATATTTACAATTCTGTAGTTCAGTTTTTGGTTTAATGTGTATAGAACTGTGTAAATATTACCTTAATAAAATAGTAGTCTGGTGTAAATTTTACACTGCAGGGTGTGTGTCCACATCAATGTCAAACCCTTCTCCCAACATCATCTTCTCAGCAACACAGTGCTGATGTCATCGTCTATAAAGTGCACTCTCATACTCTTAAAGTCAAACTTTTGTGGTAATGCTTGTGTTAAGTACATTGTTCTGTAGATTGCAGAAGTACATAATAAGGGGGTTGTAATCTAACAGCAACCATTTTATTTGAGTGTTGGTGGGTCCATTGTATCACTGGAGGATTAATTCTGCAGCTGTGCTCATTTGACATTTACTTGTGAGAAACATTTACGTGATCAGATAAATCCCACATCTCTTTTTTCATTCTGTCCACAAACAATACCATCTGCAGCACACTGATGAGGTCATCATTTCAATAATTCAGTTTCACACCACTACGATCAGATCTCTCCTGTGGCATGTGTAATACACTTGTGTGTAGATTGTATCAGTCTGTAGGTAGGGAGTTTGAATACAGCAGTGACACTCTCCTGATTGTGTGAATGGGAATGTAAATGGATGCTGGGGTGTGTTACACCTCTTAGTATTGACTACATATAGAATCCCACATAGCTGTAAGTCATGTATGCGCACACATCTCCTTTGCATGACACAGCTGATATCAACCTTTCAAAGGTGCAGTATGGCTCACATGCAGCAGATTTCTCCTGTAGCATGTGCATATAATACACTTGTGTGTAAGTTGTATCCATGCATAGGTAGGGAGATTCAGTACAGGAATGATTGTTATCTCTGGTTTTGTATCTTTCCTTTTACTGTGCAGAATAGGCTGTAAATACCTATACAAGGCATATCTATACAGTGTGCTTGTGCTGTGCAATCACCTTTTAGTGGAAACATGAAGGTAATACACAATGGTGATGTCATTGATTGAAATGTGCAGTATCACAGTCCTCAAATAAATCCAGTGTTGCCCTTCTGTTTCAGCAAACATTTATTAACCCATGATGTTAGTTATATAGTTAAAGTTCTGACATCACTGCTTACAGTCACTATACATTTTGTTAACAGTGTTATCACCCACATGTGCTATGTTAACATGCAGATGTTGTTTCCCATTATAAGTGTTTGTTCTATATTTCCTTTGGAAAGGTGGTATTGAAGATGATGCTGTCATTTCAATAGACTGTTGTTCCATCACAGTGTTAGTGAAACACCTCCTTGAGACTGAGGACATCAGATGATGTAATGTACAGTATTGCCTAAATAAGGCATGTGTTCCAATATGGAATTATATCCACATTGGACATAATTGTTGCTCTACTGACACAGTGTCAACAGACGGGGGTTTCAGATGTGTTTGGGTGTACCTAGGCAATGCTGTCTGACACGCATCAAGATTCTTTCTAAGTAATTACAGGGACACATATTTCTTGATTCATACACTGATATAATGCGTTCACATAACCACACGTGACAATTGGTGATGCACTTATACCATGGTACATTCATTGATTCCACTATGGTTCTAATTTTCTCAACACCTCGACAAGTGTTCCAAACCAACATTGAGTGCTGTAAGCATTTGTGTCTTTAACTGTTCTGCAGGAAAGACACCCCGCAGTTGTACTTTGTATATATGAAGTGGCAGAGGCTTCCTCCATCAATTTTAGCAGATAAAAATTATGGACAAATAAAGGATAGCTGATTGAATAACAACTGTGATAACAGGTTCCACTGTGATGAATATGACTAATAGCCATCTTGTTATTTGGAGGAGTTGTACAACTTGGTGGTAATTTCTAACATAGGGATTAATTTTGTGCAAACATACAGACATCACACAACCACCACTGCATCACATCAGTATAATCCCTTGATATGTTACACAGACACATCAACATAGCTTTGGATTTCCTGAAAGAACATATTTGTTCTGCCAGCATAATGGTGAGAATGCTACCTTGGCACATGCATTGAGTACTGTGGTGTACGCATGTGTACTCCAGTTCTTAGGCAGCAATTATACAGACATACAGTGAATAATATCACAAAGAGGGAATATAGAAAAGAAGGTTAATAAAGCAGAAGTTAAAAAAATAGAAGCTGAAGTTATGGAATGTTTGCTAAGTGAAGAATTTGATGTAGAAGGTCTAACACAGGTTGCATCACAATGTGATGGAACGAGTCCCCAAAGTAAGGAGAAACAGGAAGATCAGGAGACATTTGAAGAAGATATATGGACATGGGAAAGAAAAAGAGATTTAATATGGTGTAATATTTATGCAAAGGAGAAAACAAAATTAATCAATACAAAAAGAGCAGCACCAAAGATATTTGAAGAGAAATAAAGACAAAGGAATCTGGACATGGAAAACTTTACAGTACAAAATTAAAAGATAAAGAAGAAAAGTAGAAAAGAAGATAAGTAATGGACAAGTTAAAAAAATAAAAACTGAGGTTATGGAGTACCTGCAAACTGAAGGATTCAGTGTAGAAAATCTAACTCAGAAAACACCAGAACGAGCTAGAGCAATTAACATCCAAATTAAGGAAAAACCAGTAGAATGGAAAGCAACCAGACAGTTGCCATATGAAGATATTTTGGAGCTTTCCACAGGAAGCCAGTATAAACATTCACTTGAAGATGGATGGCAAGGGAAAGAACAGGAAACTGTGGCAACTCTGACAGAGTCAATGATGAGGGGTGATAGGCTACTGAGTTCCCATATGACAGAGCAGCAGATGACACAGGATGAAATTGAAGAGAATGTGCCACAGGAAGATACTATAGAAGTCTCTATAGACCACCTGCAGGAAATTGGAACAAAAATGTGCTCTTAGTTTAGAAGAAAATGAGATAAGAGAAGAGTTGCTTGATTTACTAGGGACATATTGATATATTAAGATCAATGAAAGAAATAGACTGCAGAAGGTCAATAAAACCCCAAAAAAGTCAGAAGTTTGATAAAACAAATGAACACAGTAATTAGGACTGTCCGTAGAAATTCATGCAACATAATAGAAGTAAACAGGATATATTACTCTGCAGCTAAATTAATAGCAGATAAAATTCTACCACAGGAACACAGGGTAGTGAGGGGAAGGAAGAGGAGAAATCAAAGACAATCATAGCAATAACAGATAGAGAAAACTATAAAACGATTAAGACAACGAGCGTCACTCTTAGAAGAGTATAGAAGAGGGAAATGATCAACAAAAATACTCAGAAACATAGATGTAATAAAAGCAATGCACAGTATTATAACAGATCAGCATGTATCTTGCACTATTGTAAATAATAAACTAAAAATCTAAGCACAGGCAGAAAAACTTAGAAGATGCATGGATAAATATAAAGGAAAAGTACAAAATAAGCAATTTACTGATGACCCAAAAAGATCTATAGAGAATTGGGAAACAAGGCAAAAGGAATTGAAAGACCACTACAAAAAAGAAGAAATAGATACATTTTGGAGAAATACCTGTGAAGATTCTGTGGAACATAACAAAGATGCTAAATGGATAGAAGAAGTAAAAGAAAGAAGAAGTTCAAAGGTACAGGATATGAAATGGGATGAAGGAATGGCCCCAGGCCCAGAGAATGAGATAAAGTTAAGAAAAGCCTCCAACTGGAAAACCCCAGGCCCAGATGCAGTACCTAACTTCTGGCTAAAAGTATTAATATCTTTGCATGAAGATTTAGCCATGAGTAAGAACTATTTATATACGCACCCCAAACAGACACAAACCTGGTTAACAACAGGAAAAACAATGCTCCTACTTAAAAGTGAACCTGCAAGTTATCCTAAAAATTATAGACCAATAACTCGGCTTCTGACAACATATAAACTATACACTAGAATTGATGCTGACAGAGTTTATAGTTATTTAGAAGAAAATTCAATCATGGCAATAGAACAAAACGGTAATAAGTCATATGGAACAAAGGATCATCAGTTGATAAATAAAGTCATAATGGAGAACTGCAAAAAGGGGAAGAATCTAAGTATGGCATGGACTGACTACAAAAAACATTTGATAGTATTCCACTTTTACGGTTAAAAGAGTGTTTAAAAATGTATAAGATGTACCCTACACTGATCAACTACATTGCTGTGATGATGAAACAGTGCCAGACCACTTTGCAATTAAGACATGATAAAGGGAAAATTATTATTCCAGGGATAAAAATTAAACCGGGATATCACAGGTTGACTCTTTGTCATTGCTGCTATTCTGTCTTGCCCTTAACCCATTAAGCTGTCCACTTAACAGATTAGGCCATGGCTATAATTTGGGTCCTAGAAAACAACAAACCCCCGGATTCACGAATCCTCCGTGTAAGACTTAATAAGTCTTACTCAGAGGCTGCAGTTGAATGGTATGACATCAGCGTGCCATGAATATGCATGAGGGCATGCTGACCCAACCGTAAGTCCTACACGAACCGTGTAAGAAAGCAGGGGGTGTGTCCGACTGCCGAGCAGTCCAAATGTCCACGACCCTGCAAGTGTTTAAAAATAAAGTAAATAAACAAGAGCGAGTCCGCTCAAATGTCCCTGCACCCAACACCTCACTGCCTGATAATGTAAACCCCCATCACACATCTAAAACGTATAACCATAACATTTTTTTTAAATACCCAAAATAGCTGCCCATATTTGCACATGTGTGCGCGTGTGTGCCCATTGCTTAGCTACAGTCAGCAATTCTCACATGGAAGAGCATAAGAAAGAATGTTTATGCAAATCACATGAAATAGCAATAGCGTAATGGTAGAGCGTTCCCACAAAGAAGAGGCATTCACGGTTTGAGTTCCACCACTCCCTTTCGTATTTATTTTTTAAATCAGTATATGGAATAATAACCAACATATATATGTTGAAACATAACTAAAAAGCAGTGAAATGGCCAATGTATCAGAGAATAAAATAAATATTTTAAAGGATCCCAATATAAAATTTCCGGCAGTTAAGCAGCGCTTCACCCAGCGCAATGTAGTTGCCCCTAGCTAACTCGCGCTTTACCCAGCGCAATGTAGTTGCCCATAGCGAAATCTCACTTTACCCAGCGCAAAATAGTTGCCCAAAGCTAAATAGCACTTTACCCAGCGCAATCGGTTTGCGCGGAGCTGTGGGCCGCGCCAACCAGCGCCCCGTCGGGCAACGTGGAGCAACGTAGAGCAAAGTTACTTACACACAGCCACACCCCCTAACTTGTCTGGACAGCAGTAAAATAAAATACAATGATAAGGTTTGAACCCAGGACACTGTGCACAATAATCAAAGTACTGAACCACTAAGCCACGACAGCTTAAGAAAAACATCCACTGTTAACTTATATATAGTAATACATGTTTGCTATGTCTGCAGTCAGCTGAGAATATTCAAAAATGGCCAATCACAGAAAAGTGCAAGGAATGCGGCATATTTAAGCTGCATAGGTGGGAATACCTGCCATAACTGATTGTAGCTCCCATCTGCAGTTAGAATGTCTGGTGTTGGAGAGGGCACACGCTTTCGAGCACAACGCTGGGGCATCAAGGAGTCAAGATATATGGTTTGGCTCCTAGTTCATCGGCATGAGACTCGACTCCTGCAGGGCCAGTTCCAAGGAATGGAGTATAAGGCGGAGGCTTGGAACCAGTTGGCTCATGAACTCACCAGTGCCACAGGCATCCCTCAGACTGGTGAGTAGGTCCGTCACCACCATGCAGACCTGAAGAGGTGGAAGCAGGACCTTCTGAACCAGTGGATCCAGGAGGCCCGTCAAATGCGGGATGCCCCACTACTAAGTAGGTAGCCATGGAATGCAGTATGTAAGATAAGCTAATATAGTCTAAATAATGGATAGGTATGTCTCAATATCCCTTTATTTACTCCACAGCTGCAGGTGCACGTGCTCTGAATCAGCAAGCCTATGCAGATAGGCTGCTAAGGCTGCACCACCAGGCAGGTTAGTAAATATTCTGCATGTATTGTTACATGATATATGTGACTGAGCATGAGAAAAGTGTTAAAGCCCAATAATACAGCAATAAAATGTCCAGATTAAATCCTCTGCATGTACTGTTATATAACAAATGTCAGTGAGCCAGAAATTGAGTGTACTAACCCACCAATCAAGCTAAAATAATTCTGGAATACTATCCCTGCATGTATTGACATAACATATAAGTGAACAGGCCTGCAAAAGAGTGTTGTAACCCATCAAGAAAGGTATAATATATCCTGAATATGTCTTCCGTATGCACTGTAATAACAAGTAAAGGAGAGAGCCTGTAGAAAATAGTTTTCAATGTAATTAATAAAGGTATACAATTTGGAGTGTGTCTGTGTCACTTACTTTGAAATGTTGTTGTACCCTTGCAATAATAAATAGTACTGTTGTATTAGGTGCTGTCAACCCACAGTTGTGCAGTCCCATAGGAAGTGGATGAAGGAAGTGGCAGTAGCTGTGAAGTATAAAACATTCATTCCCTGAATAAATCATCTGCATGTACTGTTACATATCATAAGTCAGATAGGAAGGAATAGAGTGTAGTAACCCATGAATAAAGCAAAAAACATGTCTGGAATACTATCTCTGCATGCACTGTCATAGATAAAACATGAGTGAGCCTGCAAACAGTCTTGTAACCTATCAATAAAGGTATAACATTTCCTGAATATATCTACTGTATGCTGTGTAATGTCAAATACAGGAGAGAGCCTGTAGACAAGAGTTTTAATGTAAATAAGAAAGGTATAATACTTGGAGTGTGTATGTGCCAGTTATTCAGAAATGTTGTTGAACCCTTGCAGTGAAGAAATGATACTCTGTTGTAGTAAGTGCTGACAACCCCCAGTAGTGCAGTCCCATATAAAGTGGATGAAGAAGTGCCAGTAGCTGTGAAGTACGCAACAGTCCTAAACAGTTGTGAAATGGCTGACATGCATAGGTAAATCTGGCACACAAGTAGCCTGTAAAGGTGTTCCCCAGAAACTTAAGTGTGTTACCTGAAAAGTAGGTTTGTGTAGAAAACAAGTGAAAAAGCCATGTGAACACATCCAGATGTGCACATACATAAACAAGTCAATTTAATACAAGTATGTAACAGTAACATCTGCATCCTGGACAGTTACCATGCCAGATATAGGCCAGGTATATAATGAAGTAGCAAAACCCATAACGCAATCAAATGCATGTTGCTCAGTGTAAGAATACATGTAGGGGATATACAGCTGCAGTCAGTAGGAATGTAGTGTACAGTTAAAGTACTAATAAGATGTTAATGGAGGTTTCTTTTTACACCCTACTCCATGTGCATAAACAATGCAATTCCACACCTCAATGGGTATGTGTAATCTCATAACATTTGTTGGGACATATGTTCTATTGTTATTTAAATCTGCACCTACTTTGATGCATGTCCCCTGTTAAAACACCACAATCTTGGTGGCCTGTTGCCACCAATCATCCCTGCATGCTGTTGGAATGTCCACTGTCATTCAATACATGCATGTGTTATGCTTGCTGTTCAACTGTTGTAACCCTGGTGTGTTGGGTTAATGGGAATATTACTGCATGCTGTTACAACTAACTTGGAATGTTGTTGTCTATGTTGTAATTAAACACACCTAATCACAGAACGTATGGGAAGGCCATTCCCAGCGGACCCACCTGTCCCACCTCAGCTGACAGTTGCACCTGACACCAGCAGGTCTGGTGCCCAGCCCAGGCCACCCTCCTCCGTAGGTCCTGTGCCACCTTCGGGTGGAAGCGCTGCAGGGGATGGGGCTTCTCCCCCCCTGCAAGCATGGGCGGAGAAGGGCCTCATGTCACCCTCCGAAGGGTCCAGGTTGTGGTGCATAGGGAGATCCAGCGTTTAGTCGCTGATCCCCTACGCCAGCTCGAGGCGAGAGTGGCGTGACTCACAGGTGAGCCTGTCCCTCCTATGCAGCCCCCAGCACAGCGACCCTCAGGTCTGTGAAGGTCCAGTGGTGACTGCCCATGGGTGGGGATATCAGTCCCACTGTTACCATCTGTGGGCTCATGGGCTTGCGATTTCCAAACATCCGTCCCCATCAATTGTGTTTACCCACCCCATGTGTCATACTCCGCCCCTGTATGCATCTTGTTTGTCTTGTCTGTTTACCTACCCAACCTACCTCCCCAAATATACCTACTTCCTCTATCTCACTTACCACTCTCCCCTGAAAAAAAATAAATAAATAAAGGGCAATCTGTACCCGAAAAAAAATTACGCCCCATACATAGCTTCCCATTTCGCACACATGTCCATTGGACATGTACACTGATAATTCTAATTGGCAGTGCAATAAACTATGTTGTCCTCACCCCTCTCTCAGGGGTGGAAGGTTTCAAATTACACTCCAAATTTTCAACATATGCACAGCTGTTGCTGTTAAAGAAATGGGCAGCTATGGGCCTTCCCTACACCCTTCCTGCACATCCCGAGCTTGTTTTCCTACTGTCTTTCCCTCTCTGTTCCCCCTTTTTCACTACTTTCCTATCTCCCCATTTTCTTTTCTTTAAAAGAAATTAGCGCAGGGGTTAGCGGGAGTAAGTACTTTTAAGCAGTAGTAAGTGGGATTAAGCGAGTGTGCACATGTGTGCGCCTAGCTAAGTGTAGCTAAGCATCGTGCAAACCCGTGCAAACCCACTTAGTATTGCTTAAAAGTGCCTTAGTCACTCTATGGCAGGGCCCTAGTTCTGCTGAGCAGAAAAATAAAAAACCTCTGCCAGTCTCGAACCCCAGACCATTGACACAATTGACTGCATGAATTATCACTAAGCCACAGCAAATATACAAATAACTTGGTTCTGAAATAAATATATCATGCATTACAATGAGGGAATGTAAATGGAAATTAGGAATGGTATAACACAAACCCTTTTCTGTGTGTCTTTACCAGCAGTGGTTGTGGAATTGCATAACATGATTGTGAAAGGGGAACCAGCCATCCTAGCAGAGAATAATGTTACAGTAGCACCTTACAAACACCACACAGTATCAGACCAGGATAAACACTGGCCACAGGAATACAGTGCAAGAACCACATTTGTATGGCAGTTAATTGTGTAAGTGAGAAAAATGTACATACTCCCATGTATGAGTACAACATGCACATAACTGGCTACAACGCTAGCATCAGATTAGAGACAAATACCAACCTTCAGACTGACACAACCGTGTCCAGAGCAAACAAGAATGGGCCCCACCTTTGAAATCTGAAAGGGCTATGCCAACCTAACCTAGCATTTTATAGCAGTGGGCTGCAATCACAGTGAGTAATGCAATCACCAAACAGCAGGCTGCATGCAATTACTGAATGGTGGGCAGCAATTGGTGCAGAGGCTGTCACATGCACAACTGCAGATACCTAGAAAAGCAGGCTGTACCTGCAGTCCACACATGCAATTATATCATTGCAGGTGTCGTGAGACAGAGAGTGAGAGAGAGGGAGACAGAAACAGAGACTGAAGCTGAAATAAAGGGCAAAAACCCAAAGCAAACCAGCCCAAAAAAAAAACGAAGGTGAAATAGAGGGCAAATACCCAAAACAAACCAGCCAAAAAAAAATGAAGGTGAAATAGAGGGCAAATACCCAAATCAAACCAGCCAAAAAAATAAAAAAAGATACAAAACCGTATCACACTGAGCAGGTAAATACAAAGGTAAGGTATGTAACTCAAATGTATGTGTTGGCATGTTGTAGATGTTCCTGAAGAGTACTCCACTCACTGCAAATCATCCATGTGTGGCAGCAGTATGTATTTATCTGTATCTGCACATGTGCATAGGGCAAGGGACATACTGCAACTGTTAGTGAAGGGTGGACAGCTATCTGTCAGTGAATTTTAATATGTGCATATATCCATGTAGGTTGTAGTGTGGGACCTAGACGACAGCATGCAGTGCGGTGGAGTGGCCTTAGGTCAACTGCTGCCCTAGGCAAAAGGGCCCCGCGGCACCCCCCACCACACGTCCTGGTGCCCCCATCCTTGTGTCCACACAAATAGTGGAAAAGCACCCCTGCTAGAGCAGCGCCCTAGGTGGCCGCCCAGTAGGCCTATGCCTAAGGCCAGATATGGTAATGTTGATATATGTCATGTGGTGGTTAAATGCTGTGGGACAGATTTGTCAGATCTGATGTGTTACGGATAATGAGGCCTGCCAATGCTACAAGGGCTGAAGACAACCACATGCATTCTGCACAACACTGTGCAATGTAATCACATACCTGTACATCCCACAACTGTCGCATAAGTGAGATCCCCACCATGAAAGGTGGACTGTACATGTGCCTATATATACATCCATGCATACAGCAATGGATGTGTACATGTATGTGTATAGATAGGCATATACATAATATATATATATATATATATATATATATATATATATATATATATATATATATATATATATATATATATATCTATATATATAGATATACAGATATACAGATATATATATATATATATATATATATATATATATATATATATATATATATATATATATACATATAGAGTGAGAGAGAGAGACGCAGAGACACGGGGTCATATGTACCGCAACAGGTGTGTGGTGAACAAGGCATCGACTGTAGACAAGTGTTGATACTGCAGTGCCATTCCACCTTCACAAAACAGTGTACCCATTAACTAACACATAGGCAGAGATCTACCTAACAGTGAAGGTGTGATAAGGGAACATGGGACACAGGTGGACAGTAGCCTCCACTGTGATGAAGACGGTGCCACACTACACCTGTAATCTGTCTGTATGGTATGTGTCAGAAAAATATGTATTAGTGTATGTATTAGTAATATGCTTAGTGCATTTAAGGCTTGAAAAGGGTTAACACATTTATTCTATTTCACACTGCATAAAATCTGTACGAATTGCAGAAGCTTTCTAACCTTGTATTGTCATGAAATATGTGCAGCTATTGCTTATGCTTTGGAAATTTACAGGAAAGCAGATAAGTTCTGCTTGTGTCAGGAAAATAATGAATAGAACAATGTTAATGTTATGAGACTTAGGGAGTTCTGCTTGTGCTGTGAGAAAACACACAGCTGCAGAAGCTATAGATAATCAGAACAAAGACTGCTTGAAAATATGAACTGCAATCAGTATTTGCTTGTGTCTGAGTTAGAAAAGTACCTTGAAATGTAACACATGTATTAGAACTACACAATAGAAGCTTATAATGGGCTAGGGCCCACCAAGGCCAGGTTGTTTTTCTCAAAATGTTTTTCATAAATCCAGTCATGTCAGCAGAAAATCTGAGTAACATCTGCTGTAGAACAATACTGAAAGTTGTGTTTGATTACGTCAGCCATAGAAGTCAATGTCTTGTAGAACAGTATAAGAATAGCATACTTCCTGTTAGTAGTTAGGCAAAATCCTGTATTTTCATGTTTTTGTCTCCTTAATAAATGTGCCTTAACTGAACCTTACTTGTAATGGTCTTTGAAGTTTTTTCCTTTGACAGATTGGTCCTTCGGACCAGAAACCCCTCACTTCGCCTCGGATCAGACAGGCCAGGTGGCTTGAAACCGTACAGGGAAGAAACCACATCAGTTCTTCTTATTTGAAAAGCCCTCCAACTGAATTGTCGTACAAAAAAGGCCAGCCACTTTCTGATCTGCAACTGAAGGACGGGTTTTTCATGAACTAGGTGATCAATCACGAAGGCTCAGGTAAGGTGAATCTACTTTTTTTCTGTTTTAGATCAGGGACAAGATTTGTATTGTTTTTGTCAGGACTGTATATTTACAAGTCAAGGACAGAAAAGATTACTGTCTTGTCATAGATCAGGGAAATCAGAGTAGGTAGGCAGTCATTCTGAAGAGACTATAACAAAATTTGTGGTACCACATTAAAAATAAGGAGTTACGTAACGATTAAAAGGTTAGAACAAAATGGGTAATAATTGCACAAAAAGACCCCAAAATCCGCCGTTAACAGAAGAAGTGAATGGGTTAATAAGTATGAATTTGACAGTAAATTAGAAAAATCCTCACTTGTTAAACTTGTCAAACAGCTTAAAACCGATTCCAGAGGTCGGGTAAAAAAGCAGCGCCAGTTAGGAATTCCTCAGGCACACAGGTGGATTGAGGAAGTAAACCATAGGGAACAAAAAAGCAATAATTCAAAAGCAATGTTTTTAGATAAGGAGGATAATAACTTAGTAATAGCATCGGCCCCTCCGCCTCCCTTACCAGAATATGAAGCAAGTGAACAAGTTAGTCCACCCCCGTGATATCCTGCTGTTACTGTAAATAGAGACACTACAAAAGCAAAACCGTTTATTAGAGATCCCATCGAGACCAGGTCTCGAACGCAGGCAGGTAGTTCAAAAGGGGATATTGATTTATATCAAATGGGTAGAAATTCACAATCTATGAGTGAAGAAGGAATATGCCCACTCATAGAACTGCCTAATCCTCAGGCAGGGCAAGAAGGGCAGGACCTAACTATTCTAGTGTATAGACCCTGGACTCTGGAAGACATCCGGAAAGCCACTGAGGGAATTCCCCATCCAAAAGTTAATTTTAGAAAGTTCTTAGAAGATTTACAAGGAATGAGGCTGAGTTATAATTTAAATGGAGAAGAGGTAGAAAAAGTAGTCAGACAAATTGTTGGACCAGATTGGCACATGATTAGTGGCAACTGGAATCCCCATGACGCTGCGCTCAGGCCCCTCCCACATAGCAGCGCAGAGCTAGACAACAGAGTATAAGGTCTTACAGACCGAATCTCTGAGAAATGGAAGCCTAGGGCAGGCTGGACTTGCATTAATCAATGCATCCAACAAGAAGGTGAAACTATTGACAGATATTATGCCAGACTGTTAGAATGTTTTAATAACCATTGTGGAATGCAGGTTCCTGAAGATCAGACACAAGATTCCCCCTATGAGCAGCAGTTAAAGAATGCATTTTTGAAAGGCAGCATTGCACCCACAAGCAATTTTATTACAAAGCACATGGTAGATCATCGTACAAGCAGGTTACAGTCATTACTTGAATATGCTAGACATGCCGAAAGGCACTTTAATAGCAAAAAGAAAAAGAAAGCCCAAGTATTTTCTGTAGAAGATGGAGCAGAAGTTTATGTAGTACAGTCCGGGAAAAAGGGCAAGAGAAATGCCCAGGGAAACAAACAATCTGATCAGCGATCAGAGGACTTTGAGGAGCAAAAGAAAAGGGGTGAATGTTTTAAATGCAGTAAAAATGGACACTTGGCAAGGGATTGCAAGAAAAACAAGAGGGCAACCACGGAGGAAGACAAGGAGTGTGAGGACTGACTATATGATAGTCAAGAATCGCTAGAAGGGAATAGCAGAGAAAGGACAAATGAGAATGTGATAGAGGGAGTAGAGGATGTGACAGAAGAAATAGAGGAAGTGCAGGAAGTTACGGATAATGAAGAAAATGAAATATTGTATTTAGCTTTATTGAGCTTAGAGCTCTATTTAGCAGACACAAAACCAGAAGTTACACTCCTGGTAAAAAGGGGGGAAGTCAAATTCTTGTGTGACTCAGGGGCGTCACGGACCCTGATACATCCCTCCAAACTGCCAGAAAATTCAGAGTCACCTGATTACATACTAGTGAAAGCAGCTAATGGACAGCTGTATCGGGAGCCCCTCTCCCATAATATTGTAATAACTGATCCTGTTTCAGGACTGACCCAGAAAAGCAAAATTGTTGTTTCTGCAAAATGCCCAGTAAACCTCTTGGGCAGAGACTAGTAAATCACCTCCACTGGAAACACCACGAAAACCACAGTAACTCAGCAAGCACCAAGCACCAAAAGCAAGATAGTCGGACTCAGCTCCTCGGCAAAAAAGTTTATTTAAACCACAGATGTTGAAATTTAAAATAGAAACACCATTAGCACCATTAACGCTTTTTCAAAAACTGTTGAGCACACAGCGTTTTCGTCACATTAAGTTGACTTCATCAGATGACCAGTAACATCATTAAATGCAATAAGATAATTTCAACAATAATGCACTTCTGGCAGGAATATTAACAATAAGTTATAGGAAGAAATAATATGTATTGTGAACAAAGAATTTTGTAACAACCATATAACATGGGGTTTTAAAGTTTAAAGTTTTAAGTGTTCTAAATGTTTTTTACTTGTATTTTTACTTAGATTTTAGAGTAAGGTTTGTATACTATCATGGATTGATGTCAATTAATTCATTATTCTAAGCAATTAAGCAAATGAGTTAATGGAATGTGGTATAAAAAGGAAGTTAAAAAATGTTACTGGTCATCTGATGAAGTCAACTTAATGTGACGAAAACGCTGTGTGCTCAACAGTTTTTGAAAAAGCGTTAATGGTGCTAATGGTGTTTCTGTTTTAAATTTCAACATCTGTGGTTTGAATAAACTTTTTTGCCGAGGAGCTGAGTCCGACTATCTTGCTTTTGGTGCTTGGTGCTTGCTGAGTTACTCTTGGGCAGAGACCTTATGCAGCTATTTGGTATAACAGTAGTTCCGACTATGCAGGGTATGGAAGCACAGCGACAAATTGATACCTTTGCAGTGCAATCGGAGGGCGAAATGTTTTATTGGTACAGCCAGGACTTGGTTGCGACTGGTCCAGGGGCAGTGACCGAAGAGTTGATGAATGTAGCCATCAGCAGTATCCCCTCCCTTGACATTGATAAACAACATTTGTTGCACTGTACTCTGTATTATTGTAATACACCAAGACCTGATAAGGAATATGAGCAAGAATTGTTTAGAAATCATTCAAACAGATTGATATTACGTAATCTGTACTGGGACATGGAAGGGAACAGTGTAGCCAGCTGTTCATTGCCCCAGGAATTCTTTGCACTCTATAAATCTAATCGATTACTAAGGACAATAATGTAAAATGGGTAGACTTAGGAGAAAAAGTCACGAGATGGGAAAAGCAGACAGAGTTAGAACTGTCAGAAAAGGGAATACAAATGCAGAAATTGAATTGGATAACTCAGACCCACCCAGCCGTGCACTTGCAGTCTAGCAAGTACAGCTGATTAGCACTCCTATTAAAGGAGGAAGAGAATGTCTTACAGAATATACCAGAAACTCTTTGGTCAACAGGAAAGTCAGATGTAGGACTTATTCATACAGCGGGACCAGTTACTATCACGCCAAAGTCAGCATTTAGACCACAGAAAAGACAGTATCCCTTAAGAAAAGATGCAGAGGTAGGAATCAAACCTATTATAGCAGCTTTACTTAAGGAAGGGGTGCTGGTGGAATCTCCTGAATCACCATGTAACACACCCTTATTTCCTGTTAAGAAAGCGAATGGAGAGTGGTGTATGGTCCAAGATTTACAAGCTGTAAATGACGCAGTAATACCAAGGGCACCTACGGTGCCAGACCCACACACTCTGTTGAATGATTTAAAACCTCAACAGAAATATTTTTCTGTGGTAGATATCAGCAATGCATTTTTTCGATACCGATACACCCTGACAGCCAATATTGGTTTGCATTCACATTTCAGGGGAGAAGGAATACATATACGCGACTACTGCAGGGATATTGTGAAAGTCCAACAATATTCTCACAAGAAATGGCAAGCAACTTGGTGGGATTTACCCCACCAAGAGGCAGTCAGATTTTACTTTATGTTGATGATATCCTGCTGGCGGCCCCCACCCAGCAAGATTGCAAAGAAGACACCATAGCGCTATTACAATTTTTAGCCACTGAGGGACATAAAGTAAACAAAAATAAACTGCAGCTTTGGAGAAAACAAGTTAAATATCTAGGATATGTAATATCCAAAGAGGGTAGGACATTAGATGAGGACAGAAAAGTAGTGATTTTACAAGCACCAAAACCCACTACCAAGAAGGAAATTATGTCCTTCCTGGAGTGACTAATTTTTGCTGGAGCTGGATTCCAAACTATGCCTTGGAATCTGCACCGCTGACTAACCTGATATATAAAAAGCCTATGGCAGCACAGGATTTGTTACAATGGACACCAGAAGCAGAATCTGCTTTCTGCAAACTGAAACAGTTAATAGCGTCCTCATTAGTTTTGGGCTTACCAAACTATCATAAACATTTTTTCCAAACTGTAGATTGTAAGCAAGGTTATATGACATCAGTGTTAACACAGCAGCATGGGGACAATCAACACCCTATTGCTTATTATTCATCACAACTAGACCCAGTGGCACAGTCTTTGCCCCACTGTGTACAAGCAGTAGTTGCAGCTGCAATGGCAGTACAGGCTTCGGCCTCAGTAGTTTTGTTCCACCCTCTCACATTGAGAGTGCCTCATGCAGTCACGATTATTTTACTGCAAGAGAAGGTAGCATATCTTTCCCCTGCTAGGCATCTTTCCTGCATGACTATATTGTTGAGCCAACCTCATATGACAATTGAACGATGCATGACTTTGAACCCTTCTACCTTGCTCCCAACCCCCGCAGATGGCACACCGCATAGCTGCCTGCAGGCGATTGAGCAAAAGACACTGCCTAGAAAAGATCTTATGGATGTCCCCTTGGATGATGCTGAAGTGACATACTACATGGATGGCTCGTGCAAAAGGGGTCCTGCAGGACAGAGCTTAGTAGGATCTGCAGTAGTTTCTGATACTGAGATTATAGAAGTGAAACCCTTACCACACAATTTATCTGCACAAGCAGCAGAATTGATTGCCTTGACATGGGCATGTACCTTAGCAAAGGGTAAATGTGTGAACATTTTTACTGACAGCCAGTACACTTTCTCTACTGTACATGTTTTTGCGCAACAGTGGAAAAATTGAGGAATGATAACATCTACTGGCAAACCAATCAATCATGCACAATTTATTTTAGATCTTTTAGAATCTATTCAGTTACCTCAGAAAGTAGCTATTTGCAAATGCACAGCTCATACCAAGCAACAGGATAGGATTTCAAAAGGTAATGCGAGAGCTGATACAGCTGCAAAGCAGGCAGCTTCAAAAGTATTTCTTTTGAATGAGGAACTACAACCCTCTAAGATTTTAGACTTTGAAATGTTAAAGACAATGTAGACACTTACTACGCAGGCTGAAAAACGAAGATGGGTAAAATGAGGAGCAATTCTCAAAAAGGGGCTGTACATCTCTAAAGAAGGGAAACTGATATTACCATCTAATTTGTTTAGATATGCAGCTTTGTTGAGCCATGGGCAATGCCATGTCTCAACAGGGGGGATGGTAAAGCTGGTGAACCGAGTGTTCACGACATATGGATTCTTAACCTACTCTAAAAAATGTTGTTTGATGTGTCACGTTTGTAACAGACATCATGCACAAGGGGCATTAAAGCCCAAGCAAGGGAGTTTCCCTACACCACTGTATCCATTTCATACTATCTGTATGGATTTCATAGAAATGAACAAATGTGAAAATAAGTATTGTCTTGTCATTGTAGATATGTTTTCCAGATGGGTGGAAGCCTTTCCGACTAAAAATCCAGATGCGGCTACCATAGCAAAATTTCTCGTTAAAGAAATCATCCCTAGATTCGGCATTCCGGAAAGGATCTACAGTGACAACGGTACACACTTTGTGAACCAAACCATACAACAGTTAAGTAAACATTTTGGTATTTCTTTAGAAAATCATTGTGCATATCACCCACAATCTGCAGGGTTAGTAGAGAGGCATAATGGGATTTTAAAGAGTAAGCTGAGGAAGTTAATAGAAGAAATACAGAGAAATTGGGTGTACTGTCTGCCCCTGGCACTGTTGAGCATGAGAACTGTTCTGAATGCAAAAGGATTGACTCCTTCTGAAAAACTATTTGGAAGGGCTTATTATATACCTCAGTGGAAACCTCTCATGCCCACAGACCAGGAAGCCGACTGTACACTAGCAGAGTACATGAGAAATTTGTTGAATTCTAAACATCTGTTGCAGTCAAATTCTGTTTCAGATAAAGAACAAACCAGACCATCAGAAGTGGCAGTGGCACCAGGTACCTGGATCTGAGTGAAAACAATAAAGAAGAAGAAGAATTGGACGTCACCAAAGTGGGAAGGTCCATATCAAGTGCTTCTGTCGACACCCACTGCAGTCAAGATCACAGAGTGTGCCTCGTGGATCCACCTGATGCACTGCAAACTAGTTCAGAACTTTGAACTGGACAAAAATCTTGTCACATGTCAAGAGCAAAAATTATAGAATCCAGAATAAACAGGAATGCAGAACAACCATTTCCTCAGAAGTATTGCATAATCATCCTGTTAACCATACTAGTGACAATAATCTTTTTGTTGTGACCATTCCTTTTTCCAGCCACACAAACTGAACTGAATAAATGTGAAGCATTACTCATAAACTGGCACCCAAACTTCAACACTTACCAGGCAATTAAATATGTGTATGCTGAGACTTTCAATGTTTCAAATTGCTGGATTTGCACAGCTTTGCCGACAGCATACGAGGGGTTATTAATGACTGCAGTCCCCCTAGGGATCAACGAGACCTGGGAAAACTTGATTTATGATACCTCAACCATTACATCACAAGATAAAATAGCATTGCACTTGTCTCTTCCAGAAAAGGGAACTGTGTGTTTTTATAAAAATGATACTGATCAGGTGGGTTGGAGCAATTGCAATGTGACTGTTCCTTATAAATGTTACACTAAAGCTAACAATGCAGGTTCTTATTGTAATACAAACTATGCTTCATTTCTTGAATTGATGCACAAAACAATTGATGAAGTAAAACATAATTCTGTTCTTTATAAACAACTGTCTATAATTGATAGAAAAATGTTTCATGCAGGGCAAGTGTATATTCATAGCAACGTTACTATTAAAGTAGAGGACTGTTATTTCGTATGTGGCAGAAAGGCATACAAGTGGTTACCTGAGAATTGGTCCGGCAGTTGTTTTTTGGGCTACCTGGTTCCGGCCATACGACACACTGCAGTTTTACCTCGAGGAAAATTTGGGAATGTCCGAGAGGTCATCAAGAAACCCATCAAGAAACCTGAAAATCCAGTGGGGCAAATCAATGCGTGCTGGAAAAAACATCATTCTATAGGCGATAAACTGACACACATGGACTTGAGTGACAGTGTTATATCGTGGGCAGGCATATCACCAGCATATGGAGCAGTGAAATCGATCTGGGAGCTGAGAAAACTGTCTAAACTTCTCGAAGTAATGAGCAATGCAACTTTTTCCGCTCTTGAATTGGTGACTGATGAACTGAATGCCATGAGATCTGTAGTGCTTCAAAACCGCATGGCTGTTGACTTCACCCTAGTGGCGAGAGGTGGTACTTGCGCTTTAATCCAGGAGCAGTGCTGTTCGTATATTCCTGACCATAAACACGAGATAGACAATCATCTTGAGGTAATTCAGCAAGTATCGGCCATGACCAAACCAGACCAAACCCATTGACGGACTTTTTCCAGAAATGCTTTGGGGGTGGGGTACCATCCTAATGAACATCCTGATTGCCATTTGTGTAGGAATTCTCCTATTGGGAGTATGTGTTTGCTGTGGCATCCCCTGCATGAAAAGACTGATTAAAGACTTTATAGACATGTCAGTTTCTGAAACCTTATATCAAAGTGCTGAGTTTGAAGAACTATTGCAAAACTGAAATGCTTTCATAAGTTTAAACTGAATGACTCTCTTAACTGCAAATCCTGAGTAGGAAGAGGTTAGAAGAAGAAAAAAAAAACTGTTTATGCTTATTTTGAAAGTAGAATAAAAGTATTAAAAGGGGGGAAATGTCAGAAAAATATGTATCAGTGTATGTATTAGTAATATGCTTAGTGCATTTAAGGCTTGAAAAGGGTTAACACATTTATTCTATTTCACACTGCATAAAATCTGTATGAATTGCAGAAGCTTTCTAACCTTGTATTGTCATGAAATATGTGCAGCTATTGCTTATGCTTTGGAAATTTACAGGAAAGCAGATGAGTTCTGCTTGTGTCAGGAAAATAATGAATAGAACAATGTTAATGTTATGAGACTTAGACAGGGAGTTCTGCTTGTGCTGTGAGAAAACACACAGCTGCAGAAGCTATAAATAATTAGAACAAAGACTGCTTGAAAATATGAACTGCAATCAGGATTTGCTTGTGTCTGAGTTAGAAAAGTACCTTGAAATGTAACGCATGTATTAGAACTACACAATAGAAGCTTGTAACGGGCTAGGGCCCACCAAGGCCAGGCTGTTTTTCTCAAAATGTTTTTCATAAATCCAGTAGTGTCAGCAGAAAATCTGAGTAACATCTGCTGTAGAACAATACTGAAAGTTGTGTTTGATTACGTCAGCCATAGAAGGCAATGTCTTATAGAACAGTATAAGAATAGTATACTTCCTGTTAGTAGTTAGGCAAAATCCTGTATTTGCATGTTTTTGTCTCCTTGCAGCAAGTTATTAAATGTGCCTTAACTGAACCTTATGTGTATTGGTCTTTGAAGTTTTTTCCTTTGACAGTATGTGTCATGACAACAGGTGTGTCATCTATGGAAGTATAGAGTATGGTTCCCCTCTACTCATCACAATGCCCTGTCTGGTATGTACTTCACATGACAACTACACCAGGTGAACAGGCCACAGACAGACCTCCCAAAGGGTAATATTGTCCGCAAACAGATGCCCTATGCAGACTGACTCACAAAACCACAACTACACTGTATTGCATACTGACCACACAGAGGTGACCTCTGCCGGACATACAGAGGTATGTCACACCAATAGCTGGGTGACAACCACCATGACAACATATCACAACCCCTCGGGGTTACACGCTCTAGGGCCCTAAACCTTGTCAGCTCACTAAACAGCACATGCTGGAGGGATAGGTTCCCATCTCAGACATATGCCATACACTGGAATAGATGACACAACAATAGCAAACAAGGCTCCTCCTTAGCAGCTGTTATAAATACCCCTGATGATTGTGTGGGAGATTGTTAATACACTCCAGGAAACACCTCTGTGGTTCAGGTTGGCAGGGGCAAGTGAAATCAAGGTACATGAGTGCCAAAGGCCAGGGTAGCATATGTCTAGGCTGCTGTAGGCCCTAGGGCCAATAGCATATCACCTACCTATGACACTATGCACTCACACATGTACTTAATGCAATAGCTGCTATGTGAGGTTGAATGAGTGTAATGCTGAATGTGTGCCAGGTGTGTAAATGTGTGATAGCTTAGTGTGATGTTGTATCTGACATGGTAGTGCCTAACCTAGCTGTGAGGACAGCAACTGATGTGTAATGTACTGTTAGGCAGACATAGTAGTACAGTATATGATGTGACGTAGTTCTCCGTTGATGAATGTGGTGTCTCATTGTAGGCTAAAGCAATACATGTATGCTTAGTGAGTGGTACTGCAGGTGAATCCATCACCAATATGAACTGTAGTACTACATGAAGCTGTAGGTCTAAACAGCACAGTATGGTGTGTGTTCACATTGCTTGGATACACTGTCATGTGTGTTTCCTGTAGTCTGCACAGAGGACAGACTGCAGGCATAAGGGTGTGTAAGTAGTGGTACACAGCACCATATGGTACACAGGTAATGCTCATCTGTGTTGGCATACAGTGGTGCATTGTATGTTTGCCTGATGTGTGTGTGATTATGCCTGTACAATGGCTGCAAATGTATGTGTGTTACATGGTTGACGTGTGTATCCAGCAACATCTATAGTCTGTTACAGCAGTATGCCACCTATAGTAACAACTGGACACATCTGCTAGGCAGGGCTATGGCATCAATGACTAGGGTGTTTGATTGGTACTACTGTACCTGTACTTTACATCCATTGCAATGGATGACATCTCTGTTTGTACACTGGTGTGATATACACCCCTGTCTTGAGGTTGTGCAATGTGTCACGAACAGTGTGTCGTGTACTGTTGTATAGTGGTGTGATATATAGAGTCTGCCAGGTAGTGTTAGTTAGTTGTGGCCTGAGAACCAACAAGTGTTAGTGAACGTGTGTAACCACTATATGTCACTAAAGTGATATCTGTGGGTAAAGGTGTAAAGTGTGCCACAGGACACTCTCACACAAATTGTTCATATCTTTTTCACCCAGATGGCCCACCAACATAATCCAGCTTACACTGCACAAGAGGAAGAGGTGATAGTCAACAGCCTTTTGCAGCAGTACACCATGCTGTACTCCAGAACCAGCCAACACCAGCAGGAGTGGACTGCACTGTGGCAGGAGCTCGTTAGTCGGGTAAATAACATAGGCATGCATAACCGGACATATGAGCAGGTACGCCATCACTGCAGTGATTTAATTAGACAAGTCCAGCGGCGTGCGTCTGATATCCAAAGACAGCAGCTTACCACAGATGGTGGGGTGGCCATACATCCCCCCCCTGACCAGAGCAGAGCAGCTGCTCCTAAGCATAGTGGCTCATGGACAACAGCTACGGCAACCTCTGACATGTGTTGTAATGGAGACCAGAGCCACCCAGCACATCCACCTGGAGCAAGCAGGTAATACGCCCTATCTGTAGACTACAGTTAACTGTATTGTTAGATTATGTGTACTAGACATGTGTACTGTGTGTTTAGCAGTTCCGATGCCTACTGTAGTGCAATACGGATAGTTTGTATAATATCCCTACACCTGTGACTGTTGACTTTTGTTGTACTGCAGTTTAGCATACCCACTGTAGCAATGCCACAGTTGTGGCCACTGATGAACTCTCTCATATTCTCATAGGTCCCTCTGGTGTGATAGCAGGGCGGCCGATCCATGCTGGTGAGTGTGTTATACCTGCAATGTTGGTAATGAAATATGCATGTCATTGCTGAGGTGTAGGTCATGTACACGTAACACACCTACGCATAATGCTTGCAGTGCATGCTTGCTGTGAGACGTTGCACAGCTCAGTAATGTCAGTAGCTCCCTCAATGACATGCAATACACAGAGCATGACACACAGTTGTGGCAACACTGTACTGCACATTGGATAGGCATAGTTGCAACACCTGTACACAACATAAGACATTTATCACATGCAGTACACAAAGTCATGCTACATATGGCATAACCACACACCCGCTGTAAGGTCACACATCTGTATCCCACATATCATCCACACACACATGATGTACCTCAGGGGTAGAGGCCTATCATGGGGCTGTACAACAGTCTTCAACACATAACACAGTCATGTTAGGCAATGCTCCCTACTGGGCGCCTCATACACCCATGTACAAAGTGGCTGTGTAATAGTGAACGTATCCACGGCACTGCAGTTCAGGTACAGCATGCTAGGCAGTGGTCTGTCACACAGTAGTAGCTGGCCGTGAGTGACCACAAGATGCATGATGATGATGATGGCACAGGATACTACACCCCATCCAGTTACAGTGACCACAGAACTACACATAGCAGTCTTTGCTGTGCACCTCATTGTTCTGTGTGTGCAAACATATGCACCTATACACACCATGCATAGCATGTTGTGTGCGTGCTTACATATGCTAGTATACACATTTTGCACAACAGCCGCCATCTGTACAAAGTGTCACATATATGTCCTGGAATGCTATTGGGTGTATAGGTCACATGACACACATTTGGTATGTGTGGTGTTTAATGTTGAGTCGTGTAGCATGCCGTGTCATGGCTGGCAACAACATATCTGCAATATGTCCCACACGCACCATAACCACTGTGCAATGTCCATGTCATGCATTGGGATTCCTTTACATCTACATGCACCACTCATCCCATGTCTGTACTTTGCATGCATTTGCTACACCTGTGCCCACTATTATGTGATATGGACACAGACACTGTCATCACACATGTCAATCTATGTGTCACACAGATGACACATGCAGCCATGGTATGTATACCATTGCATGATGGTGCACATGACATTGCAGAGAAGATAATACTTGCACAGCAATGTAGTGTCCATGTACACATTGTGTTCCAGGGTGTAGCCAATCACTGCACAACTACACACATGCATCAAAGCCATGTATAATGTCATTAGAAAGGGCTGTCTACACTTGCACTGCATGGTGTTGAGCAACACATGGTCTGCCTTCTGACACGTGTGTGGTGACTGTTTGCCTTGAGATACTGTCACCCACCATCACCCACTATTGTGTATGTGCTGGATTGCTGGTGTGTGTGTGTGTGTGTGTGTGTGTGTGTGTGTATGTGCTGTGGTGAGCAGTGTATTTCTGTGCATGTGTTCATGTGTGCATGTGTGCATGTGTTCATGTGTTCATGTGTGCATGTGTGCATGTGTGCATGTGTTCATGTGTTCATGTGTGGATGTGTGCTAACATCATGTACAGATTGCAAAGTGCGTTTCCTGTCTTCCTTCCACAGGTGCTGTGTTAGGCGTGGCTGAGTGTAGCAGGGAACCTGATGTCACCACCACTAATAGTGGAGATGATGAGACATGTATTGTGGCACAGGAAGGTCTGACAGAGTCTGTCGTTGGTACACCAATCAACAGTACACAGCGGTCAAGCCCATCTATGTGCACACTCATACTGCCAATACATCCCTCGTCACCAATGTCTGTAGCTGAGGGACAGCATACAGTTGGCATTGACCAAGAGAGTGTGGTACCTATGGCACGTGCATCCCCTCACAGCAGCCATAGCCAGATTACCGGAACAGTACCACATAGGTGGATGTCCAGGGGTTCTCAGGGGAGCACCACTGGTCAACTGCCCCTGGCAGACGTGCCCCCGGAGGTATTACAACCTCCAGTATGTTCCGGGCTATAATGCAGGCATGGGCACGTATGGAACGGTACACTTGACAGGGACTAAGGGCGCAGAGGGCCCATTACATTGCTATCAATGACAGCATCCATGACCTTGCCAGTGCCATCCGGAATTACACCAAGGTCATTGATAGCCATTGGAGGAAGACATTAGATGTCCTCCACAATGTGTTAGCCATGAGCCAGGACCGTGCGGGAAGGATGAGAGGCCGATGCGGATGCATGCCAGCAACAGCATCAACTGGCATTCGTCACGGATGGACCACAAATCACAGCCACTCCCGTAGTGGCAGTACCAGCCCCAGCAATGCTGGGGCTGGCCTGTCCATTGACCGTCCTACTAGACCATGTGCATATGGCACTGGCCAGTCCCAGCAGGAACATGGGTCCAGTCATCATACCTCTGCCTCTGATGATAGCACCCAGTCAGGGTCGGTACCCGATACTGCCCATAGCACCCCTGCTAGGCACAGGTACGGTGTCCGTGGCTGGAGACAGTGATCTGTACAGCCTATCAGGTACAGTCTGTGGCTGTCCCACAACCACCTGTATATGGCAGCCACATGATGGAGTTGTGTGCATGCAGACACACACACATTTACCATACAACTAGGTTTCACACATACATGCACACATTACGTCAACATTGGCCCATGCAGTACTGTTGTCCCTCACACACACACACACACACACACACACACACACACACACACACACACACACACACACAGACATGCCGATTGGATGGGTCAATGTCAGGCTCTGGCAAACCTACAACACACCCTGTGCATATGATGACACCTGTGCCACCTCCTGTCATCTGTCACATTGATGCAGGAATAGGCTAACATGGTTCTGATGCACAGGGTGACATAATAGCAGTGTAGCAATAGTAGCAAGTTGCCAACAGGAAGGTGTACTGATATCCTTGTAGGTATATCTGAGCAGGCATTATGCATCACAGCTCTGATAGTCATTGTAGCATTGTTTACACCAGTGTTAGGTCTGAGTATGTATTGTCCACCCATGTGCCACTTGGATGAAGTGTACAGTGTTGACAGCATGTGTTAGTGAGTGGATAGTACGTGTGTGATATGTGCATTACAAATTAACAGGTGTACATCTGTGAACATGGTTTGTGAGCACTGTCTACATGTACGTGCATAGTGGACACGTGGAATGTGCGATATACCCTGTTCTACACATTGTTAACACATTGTTAACATCTCATGGTATCTTTTGATGGCTAGTATGCATTCTACTACAGATATGTACTAACATGGGTACACATGTGTGTATGACATGGGTTGGCACTATGCTGTGGGTGATACCGTTGATATATGTCAATGATCTGCAGTCTGGCAGTATACACCACCTCAACAGCATGACTATAACCAATCATTAGATGATGTCCTGACAAATGACTCACAGTTGTAGGGAACTCAGTAACAGTTGGATCCTTCCAGTACTATACTATGACAGTAACCAGTGGTACTGACCACCACACCTGTGTGTCATAAAGCCCTCTTTGGTACATGCAGACATACTAGGGATATGTCCATCCACATCTGGTAATACATGCATTGGCCTACACTGCATTCCCCGGATGGGACGCATATCCTACACAAGGGTATCCTGTTGTCCAATACATGCTGTATAGCAGTACACCATCTATGGCATAGAAGCAGTGGCACAATCTGTTGAAGGTTACAAGTGTATTCATGTAGTATGCAGGCTTCACACCTATGTACTGATTGAGGTCACATATCCATTTGACACGCAGATAACCGATGTGTGCAATGCACATACTTTTTGAAACATATGTCATACTGTAGTAAAAGCAAAACACACACTGCATTGACCACATGTGGCACACACACACACAGCATTTGCAGGACTCAAAGCCCTAACTGACTATGTTATGACACTAGTGAGATACGCATAAACACGATGCGCTATTTGCTTTACTGGGAGCATTCTTTTCCAAAGCTCTTTTTGTAGGATGCTGACATCATCACACATGGCAAAGAGGGATTCACCACTCCTAATGTGTTTCCACAGTCTCCAAAAAGGCCACTCCTCACAAAGGAAATCACACACATACACACTTGGCGTTTGCAGGACTCAAACACCAACCTGACTATGGTATGACACTAGTGAGATACGCATTAACATGATGCGCTATTTACTTTACTGGGTGCATTCATTTCAAAAGCTCTATTTGTAGGATGCTGACATCATCACACTTGGCAAAGAGGTATTCACCACTCCTAATGTGTTTCCACAGTCTCCAAAAAGGCCACTCCTCTCAAAGCCAATCTCACACACACACATACATACACACCCACACACACACTCAGCAATTGCAGGATTCAAACCCCTACCTAACTATGTTATGATACTAGTGAGATACGCATTAACACGATGCGCTACATGCTTTACTGTGCGGTCTCTATTCACATGCTATGTTTGTAGGTTGCTGACATCAGACTGGACATGGTTATATGTGTGCACATAGTGTTATGCAATCCCACAAATGAACCTTGTGGGTCAGCAGGTGTGAACATCTTGAACAGGAATACACAATTCATACCTGGTGTGATCTATCTGTGGACATATTACCATTCCTTCATATGACAATACATATTCATGCACGGATTGTAGGTTTTGTGGACCCTCAGACGTTCCTCCCTGGACTACATGCCAAGAGTCATAGAGGGGCTCTCTGATCATGTAGGCCAGGACAGTATGACCCTGACCTTGTGTAGCATTTTACCCTCACCAAGTACTATGTCACAGTATACAGATGACATGATCAGTTTTAACAGTTGCCAAACATATTGTTGTCATTCACAGGGGATCCAGTGTCTGTCAGCCTGGGATTACATGCTCAACATGCCATGTACATTCGCTATGGACATCATGCAGCTGTCACCCCTATGCTTTCACAGACTGCCTTAGGCTCATGACACACACATAGTGGCTGTTTGAAGCGAGGGTCAGATGACATAACCACAGCCATAGACGTTACAGGGTACAGGAAACGGAGAGTGATGGTGCTCAACAACTGATGTCTAACCCTCGGAATGCATGCACTCAGGACTCACATCAGTATGGCATCTGTCGATATATGTGCAGTAACAAACACCTGGTTCAGGCTCACAAAAGCACAGCAGCACTAACATGTTTTACATCATACCATGGTTTTCAGACACAGGACTCGGTCTGGACAACAACAATAGGGGGGATTCCATATACATCATTCATACACACACCTCCAGGTTGGTAGCAGTACACAAAGCATTGGTGAACGTACATGTGGAACTGAGAGTGGTCAAAACTGCATTTCAGTTTGTAGGCTGTTACAGACCACACTCCCAAACATGGGCACAACAGTCATTATTCCTGGGAACATTAGGGAATGTGATGGTCTCACCAAACACCATTATATTATGTGACTTCAAATGCACAAACATTGACTGGGTATACTACTCATGCACTGACACCCTCGCACAACAGTTGCTAAGATTGTTACACTCAAATGCTAGGGCAGACCTGGTCACCACACCCACAGGGGGTTATACATATGGTACCTGATCATCACACACATGGGGACTCTATGTTCCACAACAGAGGTATACCTGTAATTGTTAAGGTTGGAACATACATTCATCTCACTAGACATACATATCCCATACACACACATCCTATGTGATTTCAGTGACATACTTCTCATGAGCAAACATCACACTTGTGCAAACTGAGGTGGTATCCCTCAATAACCCTGGGACAGTGTTAATTATGGCTCAGACAACTACATACTTTACAAGCACATTCTATGGACAACTACTAGAATTCATGGATCATGCTATCCCAGAGAACTACAAGACTCACTCCTCCAAAGGCAGGGGACCTGTCTACTGGACCATGGCCATTACTGAGCTGTACATGGACAGGAGGAGGCCACTACATTATGGAGCACAATCACAATCTGGAAGGCATCTCTGATCAGTACTATGATATAGCTACGATCAGTTGTTGATTCATCTAAGGCCCACTTCTAACAGACACTTTCAAGAGACACTGTGGACAATCACAAGGCCTTATTTAGTTATGTCAGGGACCTGTTTGGGAACTCACAGATATGCTGTGAGGTACTGCATAATTACAAATGATACTGTGAACCCACTGACATTGCAAACATTCTGGACAACAGGTTCAGTGGGAATGTTTCCACACCATCCCCCCTGCAGTGCACATGTCCATCACAACAGGGTGTAGCCTCCCTGACATCACAGATGAACATGTGTGTGCTGCCCTCTCCATAGCAGACAACACAGCATCAGTGGGACCAGATAGTGTCCCAGACTGTGGCATACAAGAGATTCATGACAAACTTCACACACATTATGTCACTGCTCAGTATCACAGTTACTACAGGATGGGTACCCATGGAATGGCGTACAGCTATGGTGTACCTGCTGCACAGTGCTGGTGCCACAAGGAACCCTGGACATTATCACAATATATGCCTAACTATCCTGGTCTGCTATGCTATGGAGTGTATCATCATGGAGCACATACACATACACATTGTGAACCTACAGACACTGGATCCTACACAATTTGGTGTTGTTGCAGGCATATCTTGCCTCTTGCAGATGTTTGATGTCTTTAAACAGTTAACAGGTCCATAGACGTACACAGGGTTGTCCACACAGCCTACCTGGAACTCGCACACCACTTCTACACAATACCCCACTTGGCCTTTACACATTAGATCACTGGATTCAAAATCCACACATATGTCACAATCTGGATTGCCAACTGGATCATGGATAGCACACACATGGTCAGTATTGCAGGTGCCATGTCTGACTATATGCCAGTTACACGTGGCATCCCACAGGGTTCAGTCCTGGGACCTCTCTTGTTCTGTATATATTTCTGATACATACTGGCTAACACAGGGGGAATATGGATGACCATGTTTTCAGATGGCTGCAAACTGTGTGCCATATTCGACTCCACAGCTGGCACAGGCATCCTCAGAAAGGGTCTCAGAGAGATGGCTGACTGGTGCCAGAGCCATGGCCTACAGCTACCTTACTTTAGATGCATAGTCATCACCTTTGGTAGTAATATCTTGCACACACATTAACACATAGGTGATGATACATCACGTACAGTGTGTGTGGTTTGTGATTTGTGAACATGAATACTTAGTACTGTTGCCTTTGACATTCACGTTGCCAATGTTGTTGGACACACCTTCTATTTAGGCAACCTTATCCCATACAGTTTTACATCCAGATCAGGTGGGGTCATTGTGACCCTGTAGTTATCTGGCACATGCTTGGATACAATGGCCCATTTCAATGTACCTTACCCAACACCTGCAGCAACTGGAATGTACACTGATTTACATACCAAGTGGATTTAGGGACACACACAGATGGTATGCACAGTTTGGCTATGGTGACCCAAGCTCTCCTCAGTTGCTTACTGCCTACTTGGATGCAGTCTGTGCCTTTTCTTTGATGCCATGTCCATCACAGCATTGATGGACAGGCTCCACGTGAAGATATCAAAGTCCCTTACAGCTACATGCTCCAGGGACAGGTACATGAGCAATGATGTTAATAGGACATGCTGGAGGGGCATATTACCATCACAGAGGCTCCACTCACTCGGGAATGTGATCACAGTACCATGTATGCACAGACCCACGCTGAACACCTACAGGTGACATCTTCACAGGTGGACGGGTGATCATATGTTTAGCCCTGGGATATGTTATGGGTCCTTGCTAGACAGAGGCAGAATGACATGAACATATGTGAGATATCTTGTGTGACCTACTATTGACAGGCACAGTCTACTGATCTAGCATGATTGCAGACTACAAACACACTGTGGCTTGGCTTCTACATACCCTAGGGCAGATAGCCTAGTGTCAACCTCTGAACCTATGCTAATGTTCAGGATGCACATTGTTCGGTGATGGTACTGATTGAAGGTTTTGTTTCTTCTTTGCTTTACCACTTCCTATGAACGGCCTAAGTTTCTGCATTACCTATTTGATTGTGACAGTATTTCACTATTTTATATTGTGTCTGTTGTCATATCACTGTGTGCACATGGTGGATTGGTGAATAGTGCGATGTTCCTGGGTTGACACTTGCAACTGTGGGATATGTGTGGCCCACTGCTGTACTCAAACTTTACCTAAGTGTGTGAGCATGCCCAGTTCAGACTTTCAGTGTTTTGTTGCCTGACATTTGTCTCATAGTTTCAAGTGCATGAGCATGCCCAGTGTGACCTTGCAGTATGTTGCTGTCTGAGGTCCACTGCATTTGTTGATGTGTGTGAACATTACCAATATTAACATTTATATTATATGTGTGTTGAATATCAGGTTCTATTATTACTGCAGGCCTCACCTTTGTGTCTTGACTCGACAGGGATTATGCTATGCATGCAAGGTTTCCATTAGATACTTAGCATTGACTTATCAACATTTTTTAATACAAGCTGACCATTGACATACTGTCATGGTTTAGTGGTTCTGTTCTCTGACTATAGTGCACTGTATCCTGGGTTCGAGGACTGTCACTGTTTCATATTTTCATACATGGCAGAACAGACTGCTTCAAGAATAGTGAAGCAAATATGAACTTGTTAACCTGCTTTTGATGAACTATACCCACATTTGACCAGACTTGCACAACATTGCTCAATGTTGGCCAACATTGCTAGACAGTGCACAATATTGCTGAACATTGCCTGTTGTAGTGCTACTTAGTATGTGCAATTTTGTTCACATATACTAAATAGTGGTGAGAGCTGTTTAGCAGTGCTTTATATTGCTTAACACATAGCAATCATGCCTCAGGTGGTGCTGCAGGGCTGCCTATGTCAGATGCACATTTTACACTCCCTATACATGTTTGTTAACAGGTAGTGTCAAGTTAGGCATCGCTTTTACTGCATGTGCGAGTCAAAGAGAGGTATAATTTCCAGGGTTCCTACTGAGCCAGTGTATATGCTATGCGTTGCCTCTTTGCTAAGGCCAAAGCATACTGGGCACGCCTCCTTCTGCCTACTGGGGCAGACTCAGGTTGTTCCTCCTCTGAGTCACGCTCTGCCTGTGATGGCCTTGGCAATGGTAGGGGGCTGTTGTGCCCGGCCCTATGCTGCTCCTGCTGCAGCTGTTTTTGCAGGATCATATTGTGTAGCATAGCACATACTATGACTATTTGGGTACATGTAGTTGGTGAGTACTGCATGGCTCCACCAGATGTGTCCAGGCACCGGAACCATGACTTAAGCAGCCCAAACACACGCTCGATTACATCTTGTGTTTGTGCATGTGCCTCATTATGGCGTTCCTGTTCAGGTGTGTGTGCATTTCTGATGGGTGTCATCAGCCACGGCTCAAGTGCATATCCAGCATCCCCCACTAGGTGACGATGAGGGATGTCCCCATTGGCAAATGTCTGGTACAGCTGTGTCAGATGCCCGATATGGGAGTCATGGTAGCTTCCAGGGCAGCCAGCACACACATTCATTATTATGCACTGGGCATCACACATGACCTGGCAGTTGATGGAGGGGTAACCCTTGCAGTTATAGTAGACCCTACCCCGCTCACCGGCTGGTGCTTTGATGCGAATATGCGTGCAGTCTATTGCACCCACTACTTCAGGGTATTCCGCTATTTGCTGGAAGAGACGCATATTGCTGGCCAATACCTCACGGGAATTGGGGAAATAAACATGATCACCAACATGTGCTACCATAGCATTCAGGAACTGGTGCAGTACCCTAGATGCTGATGCCTGTGAAATCCCCATCATATCGCCAGTTGGTCTCTGGAAAGTACCTGTTGTTAATATTCTTAGGCCAACACATACCTTGGTTTCCACTGGGATGGGTTCCCCTCTGTTGGTTCTGTGTCTGAGGTGTGGCCTGCACAGCTCAACAATTTGCTGCAGGAGCTCTCTGTCCACTCTATAGCGGTCCACTATCTCCAGCTCATGTAGCCCCTGGTAGGTTATCCTGGGTCTGTACACTCTTCTCCATCTCCTCACTGTGGGTTGCTCAGCAGCATTTGCATTGTCACCACCCTCAGCATGTTGCATATGTCGCCTTATGACAGCAATGGCAGCCCCTAACATTTCTTTGTCTCAGTAAAGCTTTTTCAGTTTTCACTTCTATTAGCTTACTGCAATGTTGCAGTGTGTCTGAGAAAACATACTGGAATATTTTTTGCTGAGTTTTAAGTGCTGGGCTGGGCTGGGCTAGTGTAATGCCTGTGTAATTGGCTGATTCTGATTTTTTTCACCTGCTAGCTCTGCTTGTACTCCCTGGTTAACTTCCTACTATTTGTTGTGCTTCCCTTTCCCTTTCTGTTTCCTCAGGGGGCAGCGCCGCTCAAACAAGCGCAAACACGCGCACACCAGCTCAAACACGTGCACACATGCTTACATGGACTAAAACTTGCTTATTCCTGTTAAAATGCAAGCACACCAGTGCAAACGCATTTACAACTGTTTACACAGCCTTACATATGCTTACTCAAGCCTACATGCGCTCACACACGCTTACACATGCGCACACTGTCTTACTCGGGTTTACTGGCGCACACATGTGCGCATGCACGCTCAGCAAGAAACTTTGGTGTTATCCACGGCATACACCTTCGATTTCTTGACTTTACCTGGCCTACCTGTTGACACACTTCTTTCACTGTTATGTAAATGTAAGCTGACACATGTCACTCTGCTGCAATGAGCTTCACTCCTTTCATACATACCCCCCTCGTGATGTCACCTATCTTCTACTCTGTTACTCCCCTTATCCTACTCCTACACTCCACTGACTGTTCTCATTTGCTATGTAAACTTGCGATTCACTATCATAACTCTCATTTGCATAGGATTGCCTACTAATGCTTAGTTACATCTCTTAGAATGAGCTTCCACCCTTAGCAACCTCTAGTCGGTGGCCATTTCAGCCTGCCATTCCCTTGCATTGTAAATTCATTTTAGCTATAAAATCCACATTTGTAGATCTTAATTATTAATTTTCTGCTTTTTAGGGTGCAGCACGTTTGCGCAGCGCTGCACTACAGTTAAATCCCGGAGATTGGGATAAAAAAAAGAAGTTTTTTTTATTTTTAATTTGCATCACTTCCTGTTGCCAATGGCCATATTTTTGACCATTGGCATGCTTTTTCCTGTGAATGCATGCTTTTTTCCAGCTGACACGGCTTCGTTTTGCTATTTGCAGAACCATACTCAGTTATCAACTGAGTACATTTCTGCAAATAACACTACTCTTGCTCGGACAGGTTTGGGTTTATTGATCGCACATTTACCTCATTTGCATGGTTTAGAGAGCTCAGTTGCACGCCCCTGCCGGCTGTTTCTGGATCGCTCGGCAGACATGTTGGCTTGCTGGAGTCTTACTCTACTCTTAGACTCCGTGCAAGCCTTCGTGAATCCAGCCCAAAGTTTAAGACCTCTCATCTTCCCTTTGTTCATGATTTAAAACTGTATAACCCATCAAATGAGGAACTGAAAGCACAACTGCAAGTAGTCAAAACATTTTCAGATGCAACATTTAAAGCAGGAAAACTGCAGCACCATGAAAACATCACTTTGGGACAAGAATGTGATATAAAAGAATTTGAGCAAGAGGGAGTGTATAAATATTTGGGAACTGATGAATGATCAACAATAAAGCATGAACAGATGTGACTAAAACTTAAGAATATTTTAGAAGACTTAATCCTGAAAACAGCATTTACATCTAGGAACAACATTCAAGCAATTAACCATTTTGCTTACAGGAAAACAAGAAGGATGATTCATGCTCATCAAATGATTTATAAAAATCAGTGCATACCAAATTATATATTCCACATTCCAAAGGAGGTTTCGGCCTCCTTGAAACTAATTACATGTATAGATCTACAATCGTGGGACTGCATACATATCTGCTGACTTCACAAGACCCAAACATAGTGAAAGTTTTGAAACATGAGGAAAATACATCTAAAATGACTTCCCTGCTTAGTCTAGCAGAAGCATATTGGTGTCAACCAGGAATGGAAATCAAACCAGAAGTAGATAAAGATCAGGCAGCAGCTGAATGTGTCAAAAAATAAAAGAAAAAATATTAGGTGAAGGATCAGATGAGAAGGCAATAAATATAGAAAATGCATAAATATAATTGCAAGTGTAGAAAATGTCTGGAAGAACCTCATGTTGATCAGGATTGAATGCAGGAATGGTAAAGGAGAGGAAAATTCAAACCAAAAGATGAAAGGTTAATATTGGCGGCCCAAGATAGTGGGCTATGTACACACTGATTTACAAATTCCATTGAACACGTGGAAGAAACAGATAAATGTAGGTTTTGTAAAACAGAACTGGAAACAGTCACACACCTTGTTGCTGGTTGTGACATATTAATGGCAGAAGGACTGTATCCAGGGACAAGGTGCTCATAACATCCCTGTATTCTTCCCTTATAAGACCCATTATTGAGTACAATGCCCCTTTCAGCATGTATGTCACAAAGCACATGCAGCAGGTCGAGAGACCACAGACATTCCTCACCAGGGGAATCTAGGGCCTCAAACATCTACCCTACACAGATAGGCTAAAGGCCCTGTCCCTCTACTTAATCTCATACAGACTCCTCAGAGGTGACCTCTGTCTGGCAAAAAAGCAATCTCAGACCCAAACTTGATGGGGCTGCTGCATATCTGCAAATCAAGCTCCACTCGAGTAACCTGCACGCATGACCTCTACCTGGTCCGTGACATCTATAGGACTTGTTGGCAGGACAGATTTGTGTCCCAGAGACTCCCCCTTTTGTGGAATAGACTCCCTCTCTATGCCAGGCAGAGTACCTCATTACCCCTTTTTAACTGCAACCTGGATAACTGGATGGGGAACAGAAAATACACCACTGGAATTCCACCTGTGTCCCTGCTCGTCAGTGACATTGTGTGCTGATTTGTTGGAACATGGGCTAAATTTTTGGCTAGGCTTGTAAGGGCCTCAGGGCCAGTAGCCTAGTAACTTCCTATGATTCTATGATCCTATTATCCTTTGAGGCATAATAATGTGGCAAGACTGTTGCACTGAGGATTGTGCAAACATTATACTATTGAAATAGCTGAAAAACACTGGAAACATAAGCCAGAAAGCATCACAGAAAAATATGAAGTCTACATTACATGGGATCACCCATTACCAACTGTTCAAAAGATAGATGTGAGAAAACTAGTTATAGTGTTCCATGAAAAGAAGACAAAAGTAGCATTGATTATTGAAATTGCTATACCCACTGACTACAGTGTCTTGCATACAGAGATACAAAGTCATAAAATATCAAGATTTGCAGGCAGAAATGAGAGCAATGTGGAAGAAAGATACCCAGAGACTTCCAATAGTAGTAGGAGCAATGGGTTTTCAATTGTATTTATATATGTTACTAATACATGTAACTCTGTACAAATTGCAGAAGGAGTCATTACTGGACACATTGCGGGTGGTGTGAAAAGCACTTTTGGCTGACATCGCAGATTGAAACAATACTAATTTCATGAACTTTAAGTGTATTTTGACTTAGAAATGTGGTCCATTCCCATCATGGCATTAGAAACCCAAAAGGCTTTGAGAAATTAAAAAAGAGTGAAGTCATCCTTGACCACAGAATATTGATATAGGACTGATCATATCTGTGTGTACATGAGCATAATCATTTAATTGCCATCAGTCTGACATGCTGATATGACATTCATTCTCAGAGATACTTTCTTAATTTACACATTAATCAAAATTCATTGCTTCATGTGACATATGCTGACAATACACAGCTTTTGGGAATTCACTGCATCATGGTGTGGAGTTTGCATCTGTTCTTACCTGTCTGCACAATTACTGTATCAGGCAGGAGTGCCTTACACAAGTGTATTGCGTATGTCACACTCTGCCCCCACATTTGTAACACCACGGACACTTACATGTTAGAATATTAAAGTGCATAATTCCCTTCAAGGGTGATCCTTCTCATACATGTGTTATCCCTATTTTTGTCATGTATGCAGTTAATGCACAAGTCAGTGTTGACACTGATGGCATGAATTCGATTTCTTGCAAAAGGAGATTGTAGCTTCTGATCATTCATGTTTTCCAACATGTTATATGGATATAATAGACACTGTGCAGATATCCTATTATGTATGTACTGTCCTTCGAACTATCATCTCAACTCGGCATGTCAATGACATTCATATGTCATGTAATAAACCCTCTGTTATAATGTGATTTTGTGTAACTGTCACATCCTATAATATCATGTCTCCTTTTATTTACCTACATTTGCTCAGGAGTTGTGAATACTATGATGTCTCTTCTCTAGGCCAATGAGCAAGATGTTTCAGTCCTCACCATGGAAACCAGTGGGGGAATGTCACATATTGGTGGCAGTGGCGGGATATTAATTGAACTTCTGTAGCCTGTAGGCAGTTGTCACTGAAGGTGTGTGTACCCTCAGCAGCCACAAGATAAACATACAGAATTTCATTTTCACAACAGTTGTATTTAGTTTTGTTAGTATAATTTAGTCAGGGAAATCAGGCAAATATGTCAGCAGAGGATTCTGGCAAGCTGACAAAGAACAAGATGACCAAGGTGTATGAAGCCAAAAGACTGGTGCATGCCAACTTGACTAAAGAGGAAATGATTTCAGCCTTAGTCACAGCTGCAGCTCAGACCAACAACCAGGAGGATAACCAGTCTTGTGATGTGGATTTGCAGCCTTCAGAAACAGGACAGTTCACATTTTCTTCAGAGTACTTAAAAACCCATCTGAAGTTAAAGAGACTTGAACTGGAGGTCAAACATTTGGGATTAGAATCAGCAGAGAGACTGCAGCATTTGGAGGCCAAAGAAAATGAGAAACAGCACCAACATGAGAGGGAGATGCTGACTGTTCATCATGGTCATGGAGGTAATGGGGAAGGGAATAATCAAACTCCAGAAGAAATAAAGTTCAGTAAATTTCTTCCACAGTTTACAGAGAGTGATAATTTTGATAGTTTCACTCATCTATTTGAAACAGTATGTAAACAGTATAATGTGGACCAAGGGTTCTTGGTATGGTTCCTGACACCCTTACTCCATGGTAAAGCTGTAACTGCTGTTTCTAAATTGTCTGATTGCTTAAATTATGATAAAGTTAAACAATGTTTATTGAAATGTTTTAAGTTAACATCTGAAGATTACAGAAAAAAGTTTTGTGAGCATAGACGCAAGGCAGATGAAAGTGTATTTGATTATATTGCTGAGCTAAGCACTTATTTCATAGGTTGGTGAGTGGGTGTCAGGTCACCACTTTTGAAAGGCTGACAGAAAGGCTGGCAGACCTTTTGGTGAGGGAACAAGCCCTTAGCACTTTCCTGAGGACACAAGAATCTGGTTGGCAATATGATATTGCTATCTACAGCCATTCCTGGCAAGAGCACCTTCAGCATGTCAGGGAGGGCCTGGGCAGACTGCAAAGGGTAGGGTTGACCATAAAGCCCAGTAAGTGTCAGGTGGGTATGGCAGAGATCTCCTACTTGGGACATAGAGTGAGGAGTGGTAATATCAGGCCACAACCTGCCAATGTGGAAGCTATTCAAGTGTGGCATGCCTGCTACCAAAAAGCAAGTGAGGGCACTCTTGGGGACAGTGGGGTACTATAGAAAGTTTGCTCCTAATTATAGTACAATAGCTGCTCCCCTCCAGGTCTGATGAAGAAAAACAGGCCAGATAAGATAGCATGGACTCCAGCCTGTCAACAGGCATTCCACAAGCTTAAAGGGGTTATTGGGTACCCCCCCAGTGTTAGCCAGTGCACATTACAGCAAATAATTTGTGCAGGTGGATGCTTCAAAATATGAGGTGGAGACTGTACTCAGCCAGGTTTCCTCAGAGGGAGAAGAGCACTCAGTTGTATATCTCAGCCATAGACTCCATCCTAGGGAGGAATATTTTGCAGCTGTACAAAAAGAATGTCTAGTCATAGTATGTGCACTGCAAAAACTTCAGCCCTATCTGTATGGAAGGAAATTGACTGTAGTTACAGACCACAATCCTTTAATGGAGCTACATCAAGCCAGCCAGCAAAATGCAAAATTATTAAGGGGAGCCTAGGGTTGCAGGCATATGACATGACAGTGCAACACCATAGTGAGGGTCAGCAATGCCAATGCAGATGGACTCTCAAGACAGGGTATGGGTTAATGTATTCCCAGAAAGCTCATTTCTCTCAAGCAACATTTCTCCAGGTTCACTTGAAAAACTATCCTGAGTCTTCAAAGGGGGAGAGATGTGATGAGGTGAGGTAGTGCCAGCTATGCCAGGAGGAGTAGGACAGTGGATCTGTAACATATGTCAGCATAGCTAGCTGGAGTTTATAAAGAATTATTTATCATCTGTATGTCAAATTGATTTGTACAAGTTAATAGTAATTGCCTGACTGCAAACAGTACTTGACAGATGACTGCCAAAGGAGTAGTGTCTGATTTATTTTCTTCTGGTCTTTAAGTCACAATTAAGTTTAAATGCTATTATTAAAACAGGCCTGATGATTGATATCAGCACAGCCTTATGTGAACTTTGGTTATATGTCAAAAGATCTTACTGAAGTTTGTGGCAATTGCCCTTTTCCAATAAACATCACTCACCATTATTTCATTGCTAAGGATTATACGTACTGCACATTTGTCAACATTGTTGGACAATAACCTACAAATGGTATTGGACATATTTTCAGGAGGAAACTAATAGCTTTACTCTCTCCTGGATAACTTATTGTAATGGCTTCCTGCATGCACTTCAGATCAGTTCCAATACAGACTAGCTGAAGCACTCATTGCTGGATGAAACAATGACTACACCATGCATTAGTCTTTATTCTGGAATTATTCTACTAATCCAAGCCTTCATCCCACTCACATTGTTTTTCTGGAGACATGCATAGTGCTCACTTAACCAGCTTCTAAGTACTATGCTAAGTTTCTTCCATTTCACATGGGACTAGCAGAAGCTTATTCAACAGGAGCAGATCTGTAGTCAAAACGTATTCTTAATTTCTTTTTTTGCCATCAGTTTTACATATTCATCATACTTGAAAACATAATGGACATTCTGAAATATCAGGTAAACAAAAGTATGTTTCATTCAGCATCTTTTGTTTTATGCCAATGAATGTCTGAGTTTGCAGGCATTAGAAGGAAAATGAGCTTGCTGCTGCACTTTTTAAATCTCTTCAAGCATTGCTAACTTAATTATCTCTACATATTTAAATTTAATGGTGTAATTACGTAAATTCTTAATATGCCACTGAGTAAGATTCACCTCATCTAATGTCATTGTTTTATGTCCTTTTCATATGGAATATGTTGCCATTTTTTACATTTGCATCTGCAAATACCTCTAAATTTTTCATTGTCACTAGTTTGTTTCCATATAGTTGTTACATTTGTATTATCTGCCTTTGCTCAGACCTATTCACCTTGTAGTAGATCAGACACCCTGTATATGTCTGAATTCCTAACAGTAACAGAAATTATATTACTATTTCTAAACTAGTACTTGCTCCCATATTACCAATTCACACCATCCGAATATTAACATTTATTATTTCAGTAGCTACCTCATTAGCAGCTGATGCCATCAGACAGAAATATTCATTGATACCCACTTTTGCATACATTAACAGCTGACTAGCTCTTTTTTATTATTTCTCATGAATATATCATGCATGTTCCATTAGAAAGCATTCAAATAGCTAATGCATTTTATATAACCAGTTTAATACAACAGCATGCAACTTTCTTTAGTTACAGACAAATTGGCTATATTTTGTGGTTACACAACTTACTGAATTCATTGTTACAGAACATATAGTTTGTAGTTTGTACATACCCACGTCTACATACAGTTACACTTCACTTGGTTGAATTGTCTGCTCATTGCCAGTTTTCATCAAACTTTATGATGTCAGAAATGAAAACTGAGTATATATAAGCAAGGTTTAAGTGTGAGTCTGGGATTTTAATAATGAAAGTTTAAGATTAGCAGAAGGTTTGGAAAGTAGGAGTGTGTGTGTGTGTGTGTGTGTGTGTGTGTGTGTGTGTGTGTGTGTGTGTATTTGAGTGTTTACATGTTAGGTTTACAGTAAGGATTATGGAACAAGAGAGATTTACTGTTGTACTCAGAGATGCTGGAAGCTGTTGAAGGCTGGAGGGGCAGAGGGTGAGAGCGGCACTTAGTGATCTAAAAAGGGAAACTTTTTAAATATTCTGGTGAAAAACATAGAAAAATAACAAATTTGGGGAAGGGCTGAACAAGCAAAACCAGAGCCATTACTGAAACATCGTGGATAGCTAAGGTATACTTTTTGGTGCAGCTTCCAAGGACATGGCTCAGAGCAGAGAACCATTTTAAAATCTGCATTCACTGTCACTATTTGTTTTTGTACACTGAAAAACCTTTCTTTAGCATTAATCATGTATAGATAATTACTAATAAGCAAACCATTCTCAGTAACTAGATACTATAATCCAAAAGCTATTAAGTGTATATTCTATGTATTTTGTAAGCAGTCATTGATAAGCCCTGGTCAACTGAAAAGTTAAACAAAATATAGCTTCTTTGTGGGGGTTATTATAATGAAGCTAGCTGTCCCTGACATGTCTTGTTTGAGCTTAGCATTATAACTTAGGCAGGAAGTAGCTGAAAGTAGATTTTAAAAGCAACTGTTTAAAACTGGAACATGTCGTGCCTGAAACTCCCTTTATAATGGTTAATTATTAATAAAAAATACTACTAAAAGATAACATATTTAGAATATGATCCACAGGCATTAACGTTTTCTTTTTATTTATTGTCAAATAATAACAATGTAACATGTTAAGGTTCAAATAAAGTATATAATCGATTGGTATAAAATAACTGCATCCAAATATTAAACACAACCACATAGATTGTATTCCCACAAATCCTCCACTATAGCAATTCCATATTCCACGCAACTGAAATACCCTTTGTCAAGTATTATAAAACTAAATAAAATTTTATTTATTTATTTATTTATTTATTAATTTATTTTATTTTTATTTTACATTTGTTGACCGGGAGAATCCGACTGGATAAATGTCCATTTTCAGTGGAGGCCCGGGGAGAAAGCTCCAGAGTTTGTAAATATACAGAGGCAAGTAAACACATACAGAGTTATTTTACAAATACAGAGACCCAAGTACAAAACATAACATTTTAGAAGTACATAGAGAAAAAAATATTTTAGCTGCAAATTGTAGTATCAGGACACGTTAGTTGTATGTCCAGTAATTTCTACTTGAATTAATGAGAGTATGCATAATTTGCCCATAAATATGTGTAAATTTACAATATTGTGTTTGAGTATGATTGTGTAAGAAAGAGATGGGAGTACAATGAGTAGCAGAGAGTTTTCAAGAGTATAGTAGAACTGCTAGTAGATGAGGTTTGCATATTAAGAGTACTAGTACATGCAGTAAATTAGTATGCAGAGGTTAATAGAGAATGTCCTGAGGAAGAAGGAGGAGTGGAGAGTCAACCTGGGGGAAGGCATGGGCATTGTCTATTGATAAATAGGTGTTCCTTTAGCAGTTGTTTAAATGTAATGATAGAATTTGCTGAGGTAATATCAGGGGGCAGCGAGTTCCAGATTTTGCCTATATAGTTAGGAAATATGGAGTCTCCTGCTGAGTTGTTGGTTCTGGTGATCTTGATTAAGGTCCTGTCACTAGAGTGTAGGTGTCTTGGCTTTTCATGTATTTTAAGTAAATTAGATAGTGTTGCTATTTTGTCTGGATATAGTAGGAGACTTTTAGCGAAAACTAGTTGGTGGAAGGTAATGAGATTTTGAAGTTCTGTATAGTGAGTGGCAATGATGGGAATGGTAGGGAGCATTTATGGCAAATCTGGCAATTTGATTGTAATGAGTCTAGTTTTGTAATTTCTGTTTTGGATAGGTTGGTGAAGATGGGGGAAGCATATAGAAGTATGGATAGTAGCAGAGTTTAAGCCAAGGTAATTTTAGTCTGTTGATTTAGGTGTTTTATTTTTGTACAGACTGCCTAGTTTTCTGTGTATGTTTTTGATGGTTTGATTTATGTGCAGGTCAAACTTCAGTTTGTTGTCAATAGTAACACACAGTAGTTTTGTGTGGGAGTCTGAGGAGATAATGGTACCATCATTAGATGTAATACTGAAAGAATCAGTGTCTAAGTTGGATTTATTTGGTTCAAAAATTAGTAATTTGGTCTTTTTGGGGTTCAGTAACAGGTTTTTACTGAGAAACCAAGCTTCAGTGGTTTTAAAGACTTGTTGGGTAGTGGAAAGGAGTGTGAGGGGGTTGGTGGCTGAGAAGACTAGTGTTGAGTCGTCAGCTTATTGTATTACAGTTGCATCTTGGGTGATCTTGTTGAGATTGTTAATGAATATGGAAAATAATAGTGGGCCTAAAATTGATTCTTGCGGGACTCCAGTTGTAACAGGGAGCAGTCTGGATAGTTTGTTATCGCACCTGCCTGCTTGCTGTCTTCCTATTAGGTAATTTTGAAACCAGGCTAGTGAGTCAGTGGCTAGTCTATGGTCAGAGAGGGACTCAAGAAGTTTGGGATGGTTGACCATATTAAAGGCTTTTGATAGGTCTAAAATATGGCTGATGTTAGTTTGCCTAGATTCCAGTTCTGGATATTAGGTTGGTGAAGGAGAGGATGGCAGTTGTTGTACTGTGGGCTGGTCTAAATTCATGTTGGGTAGGAGTGAGAAGTTGGTTTTTAGTAGGTCTTGCATAAGTTGCTGGTGAATACATTTTTCTAATATTTTTGGCAAGTGGGGATAATATGGCAATAGGGTGATAATTGGTAAGGTCTGTACAGGTCCCACCTTAGTGTAGTGGGGTGACATATGCTATTTTCCAGATTGTTGGAATTTTGCTTTCTGTTATTGATCTGTTCAGGAGAATTGATATTGGAAAGGCTATCTCATCAGCAGCTATTTGAAGGTATTCAGCTGGAATGTTGTTGGCAGCTAGTCTAGTAGGTTTGAGTTTACTTAATCTTTTTACATAATCTGTGGGAATAGGTTTGAATTGGCAGGTGGTATTGATATTGGTAGCAGGCTTGGAGTTGCTAGTAGTAGATTTTGTGGGTTGTTCATGAACTAATTTTGAAATGGTTTCTATAAAAAATCTATTAAAGGCTTCTGGAATGTCAGTGCTATCATTTACAGTGTCTGGTGTTGGGGTACTCGGTCTGCCAGAGTGGAGTAATGTATTTAGTCCTGCCCAGAGTTTTGGGGGTTGTTTTGGTGTCTATTTTGCAAACTGAGAAAATAGTTCCTTTTGTCTAGTAGAATTTGTTTTTTTGTTTCGTTCCTGGGTTTTTGGAATTCTTTTTTGGTTGGTATAGTTTTATTGGCTCTCCACTGATGCCAGACCCTATTTCTTTGGGCTATCATGGTTCTAGTAGTACTTGTGATCCAGGGGGCTATTTTAATTCTTTGTTTACTTGTGCAAGGAGGGGCATGGGTGTTTAAGACGTTTAGAAAAGTAATGTTAAATAGCTTAACCGCTTCGTCTAGTGGGAGGGTCTTTAGAAGATTCCAATTTTGGTACTGTAGTTCAAGTTTGAATTTTATGTCAAAGTTTCTTTTGTTTCTAATGGTCTGAATTGGTGGTTCAGAGTTGGTGTGGGATTTGAGTTTTAGTAGGAAAGTGGGCTGGTGGTCACTGAGGTTGTCTGGAAGGACACCTGCTTGATATAATGTATTGGCATTGTTTATTAGAGTCCAGTCTAGGAGGCTTTCTTTGGTTTTATTATTACCTAGCCTTGTACTAGAGGTAATGATTTGGGAGAAATTATACAGATTTATGAAGTTGGAGGGGTTGAAACTGGAGCATGTATGCCAGTCTATGTTAAAGTCACCTAGGATGATTGTTTCTTGGGGTAGGTTTTGATTGGTCCAATGTAAAAGGGCTTCTAAGGTGGGAATGTTATTACCTGGTGGTATGTACCCTATTATAATATTCATAGATTTTTTTTGTTGGTTAGTTCAAGTTTGGCTAGTAGTAGTTTTGAGGACATTAGGGGTGTATAGGAGGGTCAATAATGGTACCCTTTAGGTTGTTTTTATAAAGTAATGCTACACCACCCCCTTTTCTGAAAAGTCTATCATTACGTATTACGTTATAGCCTGGGGCAAGGAATTCTCTGCCAGGAGTAGTAAGTTTTAACCAAGTTTCGATTAGGGATAGCAGATTTGGGGAATAGGTGTCTATTAGAGTATGTAGTAGATGTACTTTGTTATTAATGCTACATATGTTTAAGTTCGGGAAAAGTAGGCTATTCTTTGGACTGGAGAGTAAGGTTGAGTTATTATATGGGGTGGGGAGGACGGGGGAGTGTATGCCAGGGTTTGAGCCTGGATTAGGGTGTATGTCACCTGCTAATCTTAGTTGGTGACTGATATGGTGAAGAAGTTTTGATAGCTTAGCAAGAATGTGTATGTACTTATGTGTGGAAAGGGATTTTGTGGTTGTTTTGATAAGTGTTGTGGGTGCTAGAGGGATTGTGTTGTGATGGTAACTACTTGAGGGCATGTGTAGGCTATAGTGTTTGGTGTGGGTGGAGTAGGTGGATTTATGTTCTGATGGGATGGTAATGGTGGTAGGAAGAGTGATGTGATAGGAGGTGAGGTGATAGGTTATAGCTAGTAGTGCAAGGGTGATGGCATTGTTTGCACACATGTTGAATGAAGGGTGATGGCATTGTTTGCACACATGTTGAATGGCTGTAATGGTATATGTGTTCTCATTCTGCTATATACAAATAATTATATTTGGACAATCTTGAACAAGTGACTAGATTAAAACTCATGTGCTTTACTCTCTTTCTCATCCATCAAGCTTTGTATCTGTTTCTTGTTTTTGCCAACAAGGGGATTAATCCTTGTTCCTTACCTCATTTAACCTACCTACACTTTTCCCCTGCCATAGTGACATTTATAACTCTCCCAGCTCCTTCTTACTTCTAATAATCAGCCCTCACAATTCTCCCCTAGAACTATCTTCATCACTTAAAGCTTAATTCTGTCACTGAAAACCTCTGGTGTTTCTCCCCCTTTCCAACATTTAGTCATTTATCTTTTACCCATTCGTTATTCATTTTTCTCCTAATTTTCCTCACCTGAACACATCTTTTTTGAACTTCCTCACAAGTAAATTGTTTACGTTATCACATCACCAATATTTTGCTTCAACGCATTTCACTTTATGTCTTTAGAGTCTTATACTGTAAGCCTTTTCACCAGCATATAAACAATAACAATAATAATTGTATCAAAAATGGCATTTTTTGATTTGTTCCTTAAGCATGTTCTCATTCTGTGTTATAATTTCAAACACTGAAGAAATGTATGAATTATTTAACTCTGGAACATGATGGTAGGTATGAGACATAGCTCCTTCAACATCAGTAATGAACAGAAACCAAAATAATCAGAATAGAGTTTAAAAACCGCAAACTGCCTCTAAGTTGTCATTCTATTCAGTTACACATTATCAGTGGAGGGTAAGTTGATTTAGTATATATTTTCTGGTGGAAAATATTCTGGTAAAAAACACTGAAATCAATAAATTTGGGGAAGGACTGTGCAAGCAAAACTGGAGCCATTACTGAAACATCGTGGACAGCTAAGGTGTACGTTTTGGTGCAGCTTCCAAGGACATGGATCGGTGCAGAGAACCATTTTAAAATCTGCATTCTCATATTTTCTAAATGGAAATATACTGATTTTGTTTCATTTTTCATTAGTTATTGCATCATATGAAATGAGGCTAATTAAGGGATTTAAGAAACTGAGTATACAAAGAAAGTATTAATGTTTACTGTTAATAATGATAATTTGGGGGAAAAGGCAGGTTTTGTAAAGATAACGTAAAGTCATGAAATAAACTAAGACGATGAATAACACTTGTACGCTGTTGGGAAAATAAAGTTGATAACCCCATCCAAACATACTAATGAAAGTTAATATGCAGTGCCATTAAAACAACATATGTAATCATCATCACACACACACACACACACACACACACACACACACACACACACACACACACACACACACACACACACACACACACACACTCACTTTCTCTAGCATACAGAAATGAATGCTATTAAATTACACACAGACATACGCACACATGCACTTACCTTCTTCCTCAACCAAATGGCCACATGCACACACATTTACCTTCTCTCTTGACGGAACTGTGCTAGCTTAAATTCCGCATGCGAGTGCGGAATGTATTTACATCCACATTGGCGTGTGTGCATGTGATGCTTACAAGGTCCTCCTTAAAGGAGAAGATGCAG
>NC_056730.1:1073692102-1073804602 GCF_019279795.1 Protopterus annectens | reverse complement strand
CCCTGTAGGCCAGGCACAGATTGACCCTTAGAAGTATATGGCAGATATAATACAGTGATAGTGTTTACACCATTTATATTCATTGTGCAAAACCTCTGAGGTTGCTCTAGCTGTTACAGACATGTGGTGAGGTACAATGCAAAAGGGTGCATTGTGTTCAATTATTAGTGTGATGAGGACCAAGTACAATAGCATTATATTGTCCTTCGATGTGGTTGGTCTGCCCATACTTATAAGTTGTGTCACATACAAAGGATTTGTCACCACTGTGGACACATGAAGGTCGATGTTCCTATTGCTATGTAACTGAGTACCTACATTATGTACCACCGAGTGTACTCACAGAGTTGTACTGTCTATATTTTAATTAGTGTATTTTCTTTTCAAAAAGGAATAATTATGCTTTTATGGTTATGTAGTATATTTTCATGGCTCTGGTAGAAAATACTTTTGTGCTTTAATAGTTTCTGCAGTATATCAATAGTGTTTGTGGATTCAATGATTGCCCAGATTTTGCAGTCATCCACAAAGTTACTAAGACAAAGGCTGTCTAAGATTGTCTTGACTTCTGGGATGTAAATACTGAACAGGAAAAAGCATAGTACAGAACCCTGTGATATGGCCCTGGTCACTGGTCTCTTGCTAGAGGTGAATTACAACACTTCGACAGTATGTGTCCTGTCAGTGATCCATTTGGTTACCCTCCTGTTGATGTATATGTTTATGGCCACTTGAGAAAGTTTATCTGTAATGCCTGAATGCGGATTTGTATCAAATGCCTTGGTCAGGTCTATTTAGATGGGATGCACAGTCTTTGCTTCATCCATGCCTTTGCTGACCTTCTTGAAGAATTCAAACAGATTTAGAAGACATGAGGTATCCTTAAGGAATCAACAATGGGTCGGGTACAGAGTCAGGAGATTACCTGTGTCCTTTTTGATAAAATCAATTATGATTCCTTTAATTTCTGTACAGATGAGACAAGTCAGGCTTATGGATATATCATTTTGTGGGTAAGATGATGGTTCCCCCTTGCTCAGATGGATGACTGTCTGTCTGGAGGCTGTGGTTAGGTAGGGTCCAACTGCGTCTGCTAGGTCACATTGCAAGTTATTGAAAAGGCAATATGCAATGTTGTCAGGGCCCATTAATGCTGTGTTTTTAGCCTTAGACAGCACACATATGTGCTAATGTCCTCTATACACCATTATCCCACACAATATAGCCCTAGAATGGACTAGGGATTACTTGGAAAACAAAAACCTGGACCAGACTATAGTAAATAATGTCATAGAACTCTTAGAAATAGTTCTCACCAATAACTACATATACTTCGAGGAAGAAATTTACAAACAAAAAGAAGGAGTGGCCATGGACTCCCCAGTGAGGTCTTTTTTGGCAAATATAGGGGTCTATATCACTTTGTCAAAATGGCAGAAGTTCGAGCACCATATGTTTGAACTTCTAACCTCGAAGTGCAAAACCATTGAAGGCTTAGAACAGAGATTTTTTTCCCAGGGAAAGAAATCGCTTTTCCAAGGAACACACACACAACACAAGCACACCAAAAAACAGCAATCCACACACATACACTTAAAATCCTACATCTAGCCCTACACTAAACTGTACATACACTACTATCTATCTATTTACCTTAACCCAAACCCTAACCCTAAAGTCCGTCACTATCGCACACTTACCTGACCCATGCCCTAACCCTAACTCACCTATCCTTTCCTAACCCTAAAGTCTGTCACTATCGCACACCCACCTCACTAGCACCCTAACCCTAACTCACCTAACCTGAGCCCTAACCCTAATGTCCACACAATCGCACACTTACCGGAACCTGACCCGTAACTTTCCACCACAGTGCTGAAAATCACGAAGCCACAGAAACGGCCCATAAATTCTTTCCATGGGAAAGAATTCAGTGTTCTGCAGCTTCGCAATAATCAGTTTTTGAACTTCACAGTTTGAACATATGGTGTTCGAACTGCTGAAGTTTTGACAGACTGATAGGAACCCAAATATAGTTATGTTGGAGTGGGAAAAGAAGTTTGTGCATAACAGTGTCCACACAGCCAATATTAAATTCTACCTGTGCTATTTGGATGACATCTTCCTTATATGGGGAAATAATGAGGCTACATTAAAAACTTTCTACAGTATATTAATGAAAGTACAGAGTTCTTAAGTTTACATGCCAATACAACAAAAACAAGATGCCATTTTTGGATGTTATGCTTAGGAAGAATTATGGTTTGGGGGAATATGTAGCTACTATATACAGGAAACCAACATATTCCAACATGTTACTCCACTTCACCAGCTGCCACCCCTTTAAACAGAAAAGGGCAGTGGCAAAGGGCCAATTGGTTAGAGCAGTCAGAATGAACACCTTAGATGAAGACTACTATAAAGAACTGGATACCCTAGTAGGGATGTTAACTAGAAGAAGTTATCCACTAGAACTATTAAATGAGTTAACATTAGAAGTTACATCTAAAAGAAAAAATGGATTTTATCAACCTATTTTGACAAGGAACTTACAAAATATGGTAACCACCAGTACTACTGGAAATTACAGTAATCATAAAAAATACCACAATGCCTTTATTACCACCTTTAATAAAGCTAGTGTTAGTATACAATGGATTTTGAACAAAAACTGGAAGGTGCTACAAGAACACCCAAACATAATCAATGACATAGGGATAATGCCCATTATTATTTATAGAAGAGGCAGTAACATAAAAAACATGGTTGAAGCAAAAAGGAAAGTGGCAGATGCTTTGACTAATAGGTTGTAAAAATGTGGGAGATGCAGTTACTGCAAACATATTCTTGAGGGCACTCAAATCAACCTAAAGGGAAGAAAATTAATCATTAAAAGTAAATACAACTGTGACACTACAGGCATAATTTACATCGCAATATGTCAGGGATGTGATGGGTTTTACGTGGGAAAACAGAGTGAAAGCTCTGTAATCATATTTATGAACATTTATATGAAATTAAAAAAGAAAGAACCACCAATGCACTGTTAGGCATCTAAATGAGTACTCTGACCACTCTTTTAAATTTAGCATATTAGAAAGAGTGGAGAAAGAAAAGTGGAGGGGGGGGGGTCCTTGGACAGTAATACTGGAGCAACATGAATTAAAATGGCAATTGCAACTAGAGGCATACAGGCAACCAGGACTAAATGACCATGTCAGTATTGCTCCCATCCTGAAACTAAAAGCATGGGAGAGATAAATTGTTATAAAAATAACACTTTTTTGCTATTTTTATTTTTATTTTTAATTATTAATGGTTTATTTATAAAGATTGCTGTGCATGACAACCACATGAACTAACTTTAACAGTACAACAATTAAAACAGCACGTATACTAGGGCATGAATTTAATGAGAATATATACTTTCGGGGGATGTGTATAATAGAGGAATGTTGCTTTAAAATTTTAAAAGGATCACATGATCAGCGAAGTTTATTTAAATGGCTCTAGAACTGTTACAACTTGTATCTGATGAAGTTTTAAAGGGTTTAAAATGAAAGCGCTTATACACTTACTGGATTGTACTGTATTTCTTGGATTAAACCTGTGTTTTACACTTTTACTGGATTGTATTGCGCTTCTTGAGCAACATTTGAAGTTTTTACAGCTTGGTTTTGGACTGTTTGACTTCCAGCAGCAAGTATTTTTTTAATTTGGCTTTCTCCTTTGTATAAATATTGCACCATGTCAAATCTCTCTTTCTTTCCCAAGTCCATATTTCTTTTTTATACTTTTCAAAAATGTCTAGGTTTTTTTGTTTACGTTTTTGCACTACCTCAGATGCTTCGTTTTCCAAACAGATCAAAGTTTCTTGATCTATATATGGTTTTTCAAATATCTGTTGTATTAATGAATGCAAATTTTTATTTGAAGCTTCTGACAGTTTTTCCTGTGAAAGTATTTTTCTTTCCTCTAATTTATCTCTTAATCTCTTTGTATATCCTCTGTCTGGTAATTCTGGACTTTTTGCATAATAGTAACAATACATAATTTCTTTCTTATCCTCAATAGTCCACCCTATCGTCTTTATGGCTCTTCTCTGGCCTATCGTTTTTTGTGATTTTTTTTTTTTTTGTGGACTGCTACTTCTTTCTACAACAGGGTGGCCATCCACCTTTGGGCCTGGCCTGGCCTCATTGTAGGAATGTTTCTGGATTTCCTCTATTTGTCAAAGGAAGCTTTCTTTTAGATAATATTTGAAGTGCATGCCTTAGTTTCAACAGGTATTGGTTCCCTTCGGTTAGCCCTTACTCTCAGTTGAGAACAACAGAGGTTGCAGATTTCCTGTAGTGTCTCTCTATCCACCCTTGTAACACGCTACCATTTCTACCTCATGCAGACCATGAAAAGTTAAATGGGGTTTAAACACCCTTCTCCTTCTTGGCCGAGGTCTATTAGCAGCAGAAGCAGCATAGAGATAAGACTGTTGCGCATAAACATGCAGAAAAACAACAGCAGCCTGTAACATTCTTTTTGTATAGAGTACTTTCCATGGCTGTATTATAATAGGTTTTGGAAATGCCAGGCAAAACCTGCACTGAGTGTGCACAATTGGGTTATAGCTTGTTGAATCGCTCCTCCATCTTGGATTGGTTGATTAGCATACAGTTCAACTGCTTATACTATAAGTAGCATGTCACTATGTTTACTGTGTTTGTGCAGCTCTACACACCATGTAGAGTCACTTACTGAATACAAATCAGCACTGTACCATGTGCTTATCATGCTATGATGCATACATAGTTTTAGTGAGCTGTGCAGGCTTTATTGAATCTGGACCAATGTTTGTATCTCTTCAGAGATGTTTAATGGTATGTATTCTTTAACTTGGCCATATTCATATATTCATATATTCTTGTTTCCTTTTAAGTATTCTCCACTTACATTCTGTAATGAATTTCTTTTTTGCACCAGTATTACCATCCCATCCATTTTTATATGCAGAACTTAGCACTCCTTAATCTTGTCAAACCTTGGTTAAATAAATTGAGACCTCATATGTCTCATGAACATATTCTTTCAGGTCAGGTAATCCAGAACTGTGCTGCTCATGTCTTGTTGTTGTGTTGTTCTCCAAGCTTACTACTAAAGCATTATAACTAGTGAAGATATTTATAATAATACCCAATTGTTAATTAGGTAGTCCCACTGGACACACACCCCCTTTCTGGGGCAGACCAGAAGCAGTGTTTGGTTAAATCACTTGCTTAAAGTCACAAAGAAGGTAAATGAGGGCTGAAAGAATCAAGCCCTATACCACAGGAACTAAACCTCACACCCTCATCCCTCTGTGCCAACTGCCCGCTGTTTTCCCTTTTTGTTCAAATAACTCACTCTGAGTAAAAATATAATTTATTCTAGTAGCTAAAGTCCCACAAAAGTAAGTAAGCCTTTCTGGCCACCTAGAACATGGTCTGTTTTCATTTACTAAGGGCTTGCAAAATCTAGCATTCACATATTCTATTTTCTTTTTTTTTATTATTTAATTCTGTTAAACTAGAATTAACCCAACCCCATCACTGGTATAAGATTGTATTTGATATATAACTACATTTAAGTTTTAACCCATTGTTCTTACCTTCTGGTCGAAGTTGTATAGACAAATACATTTTTTTCCATCTGTAATCTTTGCTTTCTTGATCCATTATCAAAAGTCTTCCTGGTTCAACTGCATTCCATTTTTGTATCTGGAAATTGCTAATAACAACCAAGGTATGCTATTTTCCTCACCTTAACCTCCACTTTTATCCTGTATGGGTGAAGAAACTCAAGTGGAAGTGTGATATCAAAATCCATGGTAAAATCTCCATCATGTACCATATTGTCACTAGTTGCAATTTTACCCACAATATTAAACCATAACACTTCACCCAAGGAATCATATGTATTTTCTGAATCCATCTCTAGCAACTACTGTGTACTCAAGCCTCCAGGTTGCAAATTAATCATAATCACCTGTCCATGAATTGTTGCAACCTCTTCCTTGCCTGCTGAACTAACAGCTACCATTTCAGCAGTGGTGCCACCTACTGACAGAGTAGGTGAATGTCATAATTTCCCCATCCAGTCTGAATAACATGTCTGGTCTCCCCTTAAGAGAAGCTACTGGCCTAGTGGGAGTAATCCAGTCAATAAAGCATGCTTAAATAAATTAGTCAATAAATACTCCCTTTTTGTCCTTTCAGCCAGTAATAAAATGAAGCTCCTTCTCTCTGTACTTACATCAACGGCAGCACTCTCTGGGTTGTCTTCCTTCTGGTGCAAATAACTTCTCTCAGAGTCCTGTCATGAATCTGCTGAGTAGCAGGGTAGAGGGCTTTAAATAACCCTAACTGCAGCTGTCTCTTATGAAGTTTCAGCCCAATTCTAACTTATCTGTCTGTTTCATAGTTTGCATCCTTAAAGACACAGTGTCTAGCAGTCACCACTTTACACATGACCTGTCTGAATATTGAAACATTAGCCCTGCAGATGGGCTGCATGTCTATATGGTCCATCTGAATTCAAATGACTCAGGCCCAGCCACTGCATGATTTTAAAGTTGAAAGTCTAGAAGGGCATTGCCCCCGCAAGGCAAGTTTTGGTGGTATACTTTTGTTAATATAGCTACTGAAGGGGGGGCATAACCTGTAATATATACACTCCCTCCCCAATAGGTAACAGTTAAGGTTGGTGAGGACTCAGTGTTGAAATAGACTTGTTCAACAGCTAAATTTTGCTTCTCACAGTTGTTACAACTTCTGCTAATGTAGCAGATGTGTTGTTTCTCCTTATTTGTAGCTTGAGACATAACCTCAGAGGAATCCATACACACTAAAAATTGTTTAGAAAAACCTGAAGCTATTAGAATAGGCTCTGAACACAACATGTTTTTAAGTCTAAAGTCTTTTTCCACTTCAGCTGTCTATGTCACCTTTGAGGGAGCCTTGCCACAAGTCAGTCAGGGAGTAAACAGTCATACCTCTCAAGTGGGACAAAGGCCTAAAAGTAGGGACAATTTATAAATATTGTGCTTACAAACTTAGAACGTAGATAGAATAACATGTTTTGTATTAGAATGAATTTTCTGAAGGGTATGAAGTCTGAAACTCAAATGTCTATCATTATTTTCTTAACTTCAATCCTTAATGATTTTTCACTAATTTGCCAGAAAACTACAATTTTATGAAAAACGAACCAATAATATAAGGCAGAAATCTGGACATTCTGTGAAAATCTGCACAGTTGAGAGGTATGTAAACAGTATTAGTAAAACCTGGAATAAGCTTCCTATTTAGCTATTCCCAAAAAGAGCCTTCACTTGATTTTTAGTGGTTGGCATGGATCAGCTTTGCACTGCTTCAACATTTTTAGCTTGTGGTTTCACTATCATTCAGCCTATTATATAGTTCATTTCAAACAGCAGGTTTCTAGTAAATTGCTTTCATAATCTTCAAAGGATGCTACAATGTGATCAAAATAGTCTAGGGAATGGTTGGTGTGGGGTCTAACAGTGTTCTCCATCAGATCAGCACATGTTCTCCTTGGAGGCCCAAAAACAGGACTCTATAACAGAAAATCCCATTTAGTGTGGAAAATGCCATTGTTCTGATATCTGTGGCTAGTGAAATTTGTCAGTAGCATTTGGATAAGTCTAAGGTGAATAGAAACCTAGCCTTGCCCAACTTCTCAATTAATCTATCCACTCGAGGCTTGAAACATTAATCAAATATAGATATTCTACTTAGTTTCCTGAAATTTCTGCTAAATATTATACACCCATCAGATTTGGGGGACAAATATAACCAAACTATTAAACTTACTCTGGGATTGTTCTGTAGCAATTAAACTTGTCCTCCAAGCAGCCCTGAGAGCATTTACTTATACCGTTGCACAGATTATTTCACTTCTTTTTTCTAAAACTCTGTTAATGTCTTCCCTATTTTGACCTTAGGGCATACTATGGGAACATTATCTTCCATTGCAAACGTACTTACTGCAGACACTTGTTTATTTATGTGTTTTTTTTTAACATTTATTTGATAAAACTATTTTGTTTTCCTTTTTCTCAGTTAACTTCATTTAGTTTCTCTTTAACTTTTAAAGTACCTTGTCACTTTGCAGAGACTTGTTTTTTGCAATGGGTACTAATACTAGTAATTTGCCCACTGGCCTGAACTTGCTAAGATGAATATTTTGGGAGTATTATGCTCTCTGTTGTGCCTGAGGTGATTGTTCCATAGGTTCTGTTACACAGACAACCCAATTCTTAACCTCTCTTCCAAACCCATAAATGCCCTCTCGCACTTTCACAGAGAAATTGATCTCTTCTTCCAATGTTTCTTTTGCTAGGTCTAGAAAGACTCAGGGATGGCTGCTATATAACATTGTGTGAATCTTGCCAAGGCTTGTAACCTTTCTAACAGCATAGAGAAGATATGGAAACAGCTGGTCTGTTTTTTTTCCATCTAACTCTTTAGCTTTTTGTAGCAAAGACTTTAAATCTTTGTTAAGCAGTTAATTTAACACATGTATTTGAGAGTGATACACAGATGTGCTTAGCTGTTTCACTTTAGAATATTGACATGCTTCTTGAATTACTGTTAAACACAAATGATGTGCCTTGATCAATAAAAGTTTTCAGTGAAATTTTTCCCTAAAAATGAGCATTGCTAGGTACTGTGCTACTGATTTTTCATTGTCTATTCACAGAAATACTGCCTTTGGAAATTTTGTTGTATAATCAACCAGTAACTACAGGGAAACATTGATGGTCATTATTTGATTTTACAAGTGAATCTGCAATGTCCACACCTATGCTTTCCATAGTGACCTCCTAAGTAGGCAAGTGATCAAAAGATTCTTAAGTCCTGCTTTGAGTGCTGTCCTTTGACATTCTGGACAGGCTGCATAAAAGTTATCTATCGCCTTTATAATGCCAGGCCAATAAAATCTAGCCAAAACGTTAGCCTTTGCCTTGTCCATTCCTAAATGAACATCCAAACTGTTACTGTGTGCTAGCTTCATTTCTAAAGGGTTTAGTAACTAATAACTTAGTATCTGTTCTCCCTCTTTGGTTACTCTGGATAGTGGGTTATTTCTTAGTTCAAAGGATTTTTAAATTACTGCCCCAATTCCAAACTGCATGCATGTTTCTGAGTTAGCATTCTTAAAGCGAAAGCACCAACCAGTTATCACTATGCCACAAGAAACGCACACACACACACACACACACACACACACACACACACACACACACACACACACACACACACACACACACACACACACATGTTGGTGATACTGGTGTAGCCTATGTTCTAGTCAACAAATACTTCTTCATCCACAGGCATATCATTTAAGGTTTCACTGCCCTATAATGGAAAACAGTGAATTGTGAAAATATGATGGTCAGTATTCATTGTTGTTTGTAAAGTAAGCAAGTTGAGTGTTTGCTGTTTTAGATACTTCACAGGCCATTCTTAATTAAAGACCCCTCTAGCTGCTTAGAACATACAATATACATTGTATGCAGTGAGTTTAGAGTGCCACATGCAAATGCTGTACTTCATAAGAGGGGGAGCTATAAAAATGACCTTTGCAGCATCCTGCCTAGTAACAGAACTTATGTATGCCAGGATTCATAGACACCCAAACCATTCAAGTACAGGGCAGGGCAAAGTTCCAAAGATATTGTTGTCCATATTCATTTGGTACACATCTATGCATTCCATGGGATGGGAGTCAGTGGTGAATGAACTAGAGTTGCTTCAGCCTGGACAAACAGTTGATTGAGGTAAGGCATGCAGTGTGTGAATACAACTGTCTACATGTGTATGTCAGTGTGTCACTGTGTGTAAGAAATGGGTCGGTGTGTTAATTAGCTTGTCATTGTCATTGTGTGATGGCTATTGTGACTGCCCGTATATGCATATGTGTGAGTGTGCATGTGTGTGTCTGGGGCTCATTCAAAAAGGAACAGTGAGTATGTATTACTAATGATGAGTACGGACATCACACATGATGGTGAGGGAAGACTTTACCAGCCAGGGTCCAAGTCTCACATGCATTGCCAGCAACTAACTCCACACTGCACAATAGGTGACAGTTAGAGGTGTGAATAATAATAGCAGAACACAGTTCAATGAGGATATCTGCAGAGGGAAATATATCTTCTGGCACAGTACAAATTACCTGAAGCATACATTGGCTATATTAAAAGATGGTGCTTTGTGTCTGTCTGTCTGTCTATCTCTCTATCCTGGGTTAGTGATCAGTGCCAGTGTGTGTGTGCCTCTTGGTACCTGCACTACAGCAAAGGTTATACATTTTCTACCCTAAAGGGCAACATTTCATTACCGGACAATTTCCATGTTTGTAAATTGATCCACTGTACAGTTAGAACCTTAATTGGTCCAGCTTCTCTGTGGAACAATTCATAGTCATGGTTCTTGAGTAAAGAGAGGTTAGCCTTTAGGGAATATGGATTACTATGATTTAGTACAAAGCACTGCAGCACAAATCAGTTCATCAGGAAATTTGCACAGTAGTGCTGTTGACTATTAATATCAGATGTTATAATTTATTCTGTGCCAGAAGTTATGATATTTCCTTCTGCAGATATCCTTACTGAACTGTGTTCTGGTTTTATTACTCGCACCTTGTAACTGTCACTTATTGCGCAGTATGGGGTTGGTTGCTGACACTGCATGTAAAACTTAATCTGGAAAGTGAAGTCTTCCCTCACCACCAAGTGTGATGTCCAGCACTGGTGAACAGTAATACATACTCACTGTTTCCTTCTGAATGAACCCCAGAACATCAGATAAAGGATGCAGTTTCATTTTGCCAGCTAATACCAAGATCCTTGCCTTCCACCCTTACAGACAGTTAAAGATGATAATGTGTCCTTTAAAGCTCATTACAAATACATATTCATCATGAACCAGTAACACTATGTTATTCATTTTTTTTTTGTTAGCAGCATCCCATAAAGCAGTCTTTGGCCCAGTTCACTTACCTGGTTAACAACGTCAAACACACAAATAAATGAATAAACCCAATGCAAGATGGTGCTGCATGGCTACTCTTATCCATTTTGAACACCAAGGTTTGCGAAGTACATGATGTAAGCCAAGCTCTGAATTGCTACAGGACCAGCAGTACAACAGCATATGTTGGCCGCTGCTGCTGTAGCCAGTGCTTATTCTAATGCTGCACATCATAGACACCCTCACTATGGGAGGGGGTAGTACGGGGAGCACTAGGCTTACCACCACATGGAAGACCAACAGATAAGGGTGCATTTCTAAGTGGAAAGGGCTACTGTAACAAATTTAGCTGAACTGTGTCACTCACATGCATGATCCTGAGGAATGCAAAATACGCCTTTCCCTTTGTATATCATTTCCTTGATACTATGCACATGGAGGATCACATCTGGTCCCTCAGGACACCAGAAAAGAAAACCAACTTGATGGAGGTCTTCTATTTGGTAGTCAATTTTCCTGAGGTTCCAGCACTATAGATTGCACCCATGTTGTTTCTAAGGCATTATCTGGCCCAGAAAGTCAGAGATATAAAAATAAGATGAACTCCACTCACTCAACTGCCAGGTGGCCTGCAATGCTGAGATTATTTATGTTTCTGTGCACCACCAAGGTCACCTGGTTGGTAAGTACACACATGTGCCAGAGAGACAAATCTGTAAGTGTCATGTTTGTCAACAGCAGGCCACCTTATAGTATGCTGTATATTGTGTATTGAAGGCAATGCCAGATATATTCTAGAGCTCTAAATGACAACTCAAATACACAGTCCTTATACCATGCAGGAAATGTCCTATAATACATCATGCTGAACCTAGAAGCATAGTGTTGTGAGTGCTCAGACTAATGAAGGGATGCTTCAGTTCTTCAGTTATTTAGTCTCATCTAGAGGGGCAGTGCAATATAGCTCAGACATGTGTAGCAAGATATTTGTTATATGTGCCATGCTCTAAAACATGGAAGTGCACAGGACAACATCATGACAGGGCTTGACATACAAACCATAGCAGCAGTAGCAGTCAAAGTGCAGGGTGGAGAGTCAGGGAAGGACATGCTGCTGCAAAGAGCAACAGCTGCGGCAAAGGTGGGCAGAGCATATCATAGTACTGGAAAACAGGTGATATCTGGTTCACAACTATGGGCCATGACTCAGACAGCACAGAATAAAATGATGTATGCAATATCACACTAATGTGATGCAAAACAGTGTGTGGGCTGGCCACACTGCACATCAGACATCACCATGCACACAGGTGGGGTAGGCAGGGCAAAGTCATAATCACTTGCAAAGGTGATGAGAACCACAATGATAGATGATGGCAACACTACAATATGGAGTAGTACAGTACACAGGAGGTGAAATTGGTAGCCATGTATGCTAGGAAGTTGTGGGGATTCAGGGATCACATTGTCCAGAGGTAGCACTGGACAGGCATTATGTGAAAGTTGCTGGTGTCCACTGTGTTGGCTTATAGTGTTGAGGTTAGAGCCACTCCATGGCAGAGAAGGGGTAGAAGCATAAGACCATGCAAGCACACCCTGATGTCCTGAAGCTGCCCACATCCTGAATTATGCCCACAGCCCATGGCAATAGGCCATGGACCTGCAGGTCACACTAATGTTGTCATGCTAATCATCTGTGTACTCTGATATTGGATGTCATGTGGCTGACCATCTCACATGGCCTACAGATTGAGACCCAATGATGTTTGTGTGTCATAAGAATGAAGCAGCACTGCTATCTCTTTGTGCATTTAGTCCTGGTCACTATGCAGTTTGTGTACAATATCCTGTAAACCATGGAGCATACACACCATCTCCACAATGTTCTGTATATAGCAGTGGTCTGTGCCCGGATCACTAACCTCCACATCTACCAGTTAATTTTGATGTAAAAGACATATCAGGGACAGTACTTTTCATAGCAGTGCTGCACCTCCCTGCTTTTCTTCCCTGTGGTGGGTAAGCCCACCTCAGATATGGTGCACATGTCAGATGTTGTGTGGTTTTGGACACAGGAGGAATCCATGTAAGCACTCAGGTACAGGACGTCTGTCATGTTCTATTTAGACCACATGCTCAGTCACCATCTCTACACAGCCATCTTGACTGGGAACTGTGAGTGACCACTCCCCCTATAGTGTTGCAGACAGTACTACTGTGTAATCAGGTCACATCACTTACATATTGCCATCATCATAAGCCAGAAATGTCTTGCTAAAATGATTCACATCTTATCCTATCATGCTAGACCTTGCACATGTGTAGTGCTTGATAACATACAAACACATGATGCCATTGTCAGCCCACACATATATGTTTCTATATCATCTTGTAGATTGCAGGTGGGTACATATGGAGACACTGCTATGAACTATGCAGGAAGACATATCTTGTTGTGTATGATGTTTTACTTGCAGACCAGAGGCACCTGCAGGGACTGATGTAGAGGTGGACGCTGGACAACCATTCTCCTCAGTTATGCAGTTGTGGGTGCTATAGATACTATGATGGACAAACTAACTACTCTCACATCCAAGCCATCTCCAGGTATTAGGAGCCAATGCCCTTGATAAGTGAACGATATCAAAACCTCCTTGACCACTGTCAGACACTTCTGTGTTGGTGGTCTACCCTTTCTCAGGCCTATCTTTTCTGATGTCCTATGCCTTTTCTTTGTATCTAGTACCATATTAGTAACTGTTTATCATTGTTGTTGTAGGGACTTATTATGGTCATCCACAACATTCGCAACCTGAACTGGCCTCTGCTAAATTAGTCTTGACTCTGCTTGTCTGCAGCACATTTGCCCATGATGTGCATGCCATGTATGCAGAAAGGTCTGCAGTAACAGTTAACTTGCCTGGCTGGTGACCTTTTGTATGCATTAATTATTTTGGGAGGCGATGCCTGTACTTGTATAGTTAAAGACAAAACATGTCACTCACTCGGTGACTATGCTATGTGCTGGCATATACACATGATTGTGGCCCTGGCCGCAACCACCCTGAATGGACCTGGTTAAGACACGTTTGTGTTGTCATGCACAGCCTCAAACCCTCTATATCATATGGTAACTATCTCTACATATGTCCCTGGACCACACCCCCCCCAACCATTTAGCATGTAAACTATCCTATGTTCATAGCTTAGTTTTAATTCTAACACAGTCATATAGTAACGTGCCTTGTAAGTTTGATGGGGTCCCAGAAACACACAGAAGACATGGATCAGTCCCCTTAATAAGCATCACAGGGATTGCATTTTTGGATGAGGCTATTTTATTAGGCAGACTGGTAGGACTCCGCTCCTCACCACTGATGTGTTGTTCATATTCAAATTCTTTTGTATCTCAACTGTACATTTGTAAATGGTGTTTGTGTAAGATGGATGTGGTACTTAATAGCATGTTAACGGCAGGTAGTTAGTCCTGTGGGAATTCAAATGAAAGTAGATTGTGTCAGTGCCAGTGAATCACTTTGAATACACAATGCATGACCCATGCATATCAGCATGAGACATGCACATACCATTTAACATGAGGAATGTGACCCACATGATAGTGCATGCAGCATGTGTACAAAGTGGCACATTGCAATACTACATCATGCAGTATGTAATTCACAAAGGTATATCCATGAACACAAGGGCTACACAATGCTCTTCAAGTGGACCTCATGAGTGGCCATGCCTTCGTTAGTGAGTTATAAAAGGAGGACTCCTAACCCAGGTCTCGTTCAGAATAAGCCTTGACTATGACCCAGGCATCTTAAGTTCATTTAGCTAGTGGAAGAACCAAGCAGGTAGGAGTGGAAAAAAGTGGCAGTGTCAGCTTGTGAATTCTGGCAGGGATAGTGAAGTTTGTGCTTGAAGTCTAGTGCTGTCCCCATGGTGGGAGCAATGTTGTAGATGGACAGTGAATAGCTGATAAATCTGGCATTTGGGTGTTATTTGATGTCAGGTATGGTGATACATATAATGTTATGCACCTCCTTCCATTTAGGGCATAAGAAAAAATCTCCTGACATACTACTACAGTGTACATCATACTACTGGGTTGCTCCAATGGGCATTTTTCCCTGCCAAACTCAATTGACAGCCCCAGCAATCACAGTCCCAGGGGATAGTAATGGGGACAGTTAAGGCAAAGCAGCTGGAGCAACATTGTGCAGCTGATAGTCAGCTGGATCATTATACAAAGAAGGAAAAAAATGATCAGTGCATACAGAGGTATCCTGTTCTTGCATAAACAGCATTTGCTGGACCACTATAATGGCTTCTCGAAGAATGTAGATACCTTATATGAACTTTGCCACATGCTGAGTGATGTGACTAGTATCACCCATTCTGGGGAGTGATAGTTCTTTACTTGTGATGACCAGAAGTGACATTCCCTGACCTGGTCCACCAATGGGAGATAGAGGATTAGGAACATGAGCCAGAGATATTCTGCAAGTAGTATTTCTCTTATTTTGTTAATACCTTGCATTGTGGTGTGTACACTGTGGAAAAAAAAGCTTATGACTACACACTTTGTTTTGTAGCTGCTAAAGGGCATTGCCTAAACATGACTGAGTGCCACAGAAGGAAGGAGCATCTCTACAGGCAGTGGTGTATGTATATGTTCTGTGGCAGTCCACTGCACAACTGCAGGTGGGTTTGTGTTATCTATGTGTATGATAATATTTTCCCACTGTGATATCTTCAATAGGTCCAGTTGTGTAAGATGAGGAGAGGCAAAGTTCACCTCAGTCTCAGCTAGGTGCTCCATCTGCTGCTTGTTTGTCAGTGCCTGCCAGATCTGCAGCTCAGGAGGGAAATAGTCTTACTGCTGGATGTGACGAGAAGGGGATCACTGATGCTCTCTGTGTCTGCATCTTCAAGGGGGAAAGCTTCTCAACTGAAAGTCACCCAGATGAGCTGTAAGTTATATCTCAACATGAGGTGTAGAAACTGCTTTTTGCTGAGGTGCACTGGCAGTTGGATGCCTATCTCAACACCATGGTGTGCCATCTGATATGACTGGCAGAGATATGTGGCAGTCAAGTCCACATGCATTGAGCTTCCAGAGGAACAAGTAGCTCATAGCATCAGATACTAAGATGAATGATGCCTGAGTGTTTTTGCCCTGTGGGCTAACCTGGCAATCAATCCTTATAGAAGGCCACCATATCCCTTTTCTGGTGTGTTTCTTCACTTATGAGTCCTTCCCCAGTCTTGGTTCCTTGTCCAACATTACCCATTGCAAACTGTTCACTGTCTGTATATATGTGTTCATTTACTGTCCTCTGCACCTTTTGAGTAAATACAACCCTTGTCTGTATACCATGTTTATCTGCCTTTCTCCCTCTGTCCCACCTGCAGTCATCCCACATTAACTTCTACATCTATATTCTCTTTTTAAAAATTAAAAAAGTGCAACACTCCCCACACCATTCAAGCCTTATGGTTTTTCCTTCTGTGTTTATTTCTGCTTGTTTTCCTGTTTATCCCAGTTTCTTCCCATTTATGTAATAAAAACGGTTGCAGTTTGCTTTACACACACTCAAACGTCCATCTGATGGCCTGTATGCTGTTGTTCTGGTTGGCTACCTTATGTTGGCTGTAGCTATGTGCCACTGCATTGCACCATGACCATTTATTGGACATGCTCCCATGCCTTAGCCAAGATGTTAGTCATGTTGTGTAGTGTGAGGCTGTAGTGGTGCTCCTGCTGTATGATGCCATGTTATCACTGCAGCTCTGCTTTATTATGTGGCCCTTTGCTCAGCATGCAGGTGCTATTTCCTGTTTGTTACATCGAGAATTATCTCACAGGTGCCCCCATACCTCTCAACCTCTTAGAGGAAAAAATCTGGACAAAGCCATAAATAAAAGTGGGATAAAGTATCAAAAATAGGGACATTTTTTAAAAACTGTTCTTACAAACTTAGAAAGTTGATAGAATAACAGGCTATGCATTAGCATGGATTTTCTGAAGAGTATGAAGTCTGAAACTCAAATCTCTGTCATTATTCTCTGACTTCAGTCTTTAATGATTTGCTACTAATTTGCCAAAGAAAACACAATTTCATGAAAAATGGACCAAAAATAAGAGGCAAAAATCTGGACATTCTGTGAAAATTTGTACAGTTAAGAGGTATACAGTGCCTCACAGTGCCAGTTACTTGAACAGTAGCACTGCACAGGTATAAAGTGAATCCCAGCCAAGATATAGGAAGACCTGGATAACTTTCTCAGCACCATATTGTGAAGCAACTGGGTTTATTCATCTTGTTGCATGAGGTGTTTGCCTGGTCTGTTTGAGTTGGGAAATAACACAAAGGACTCATATTGTAGTCATTTTATTGGCCAGAGGGTTCATTATTTAGCTTTCTGTTTTTTCTGTGCTACTATAAATTTTGCATTGGGCTAGCAGTGCCCCGTGCAGTAACAAATGCCTAGAAAACAAATTTTCTCTATAGAACAATCCATAAAACTGTAACCTGCAAAGTAGCAATATAGTACAAATACCATGTGTACAACATGCTTAGAGCAATTAGTTGGGCCTTGAGTGATTATACCTACAGATTTAGCAGAAGTCAGTATTGTGTAACCATTAAAGTTAGTATAATTTAGTACTGTTCAGTCTAATCTGCCCCAGTAAACCACACTTATTAGCCTGTACAAACAAAGCACCCTTAATAGCATTCTAACCTCAATACATCACTCCCTTGTAGCTCACAAATCAGAGTGAACCATATAGATATGCAATTTCCTAACTTCTCTGTAGCCAGCTTGAAGGATATGGGCATTGTCAGACAATGTAGCAACTGTCTCATGTTTACTAATAACCACTTAATCCTTAAAGAATCAGGCACAGTATGTGAGAGGTGTAATTACACAGTGACACTGGAAACTAAGCTCTTGCACATATAAGTCCATATTGTCAAAACCACATACACAACACCTAACTCACATAGTACATAACATACACATAGACTAACATATGTACTTAAAAGCAATCTTCCTAAACAACAAAGATCACGTAGACCACCCTCTGTCAAAGCTATGCCTCAGCAAGCCAAAAGGCAATAAAAAAAAAACAGCACCTAACATCACACCTGCTGTCACTCTCATTGGAGCCCCACACACTAAGACCCTAAGGCAAGCAAACATAGTTCCCAATACTCTTATCCTAGGGGACCCCACTGTAAGATATACTGATGTCCCTCTAACCATGGTGAATAAGGAGAAGATAACTGTTAGTTGTTTATCTCGAGCCAGGATCCGTCCTATCATGCATGTACTCAAGTCATTATGCCACAGATATCAGTATGATTCCATCATAATCCATGAAGGTATAAATGACCTGAGATGTTCGCCCCTGGACTATATGAAGAGAGACATTAAGGAGCTTTCAGACTATTTGCCTTAGGCTGGTATGAGTCTGGCATTGAGTAGTATATTACCATCACCGAGGATGATACCACAATATGAGCAAAAAATAATTGATTTCAACAACTGGCTGTCTTTCTGGTGTAATTCTACGATGATCCAATATTTGTCATCTTGGGAGGATATGGTCAGCAGAGAACATTGCTTTGCAAAGGATGGCCTGCACCTTTCTCTTTTAGGCTTTTGAATACTGGCTAAGGCTTTGTCTGCCCCCATAGTGCCTTTTATAGATAATGCAAAATTGACAAACTTAGTGACATAGTAAAATCGACTCAACAGAATCTCAAGGTGTTACTGTTGAATTCCAGGAGCTTAAAGAACAAACTACACTCCCTCCAAACCCTCCTCATACTTGAGAATATAGATATCTGTGCAGTTACTCAGACATGGTTTAAAATGGCAAATAGTACTCCAGCAGTGCAAGATGTCAGTGCCTTCCACACTTTTAGACCAACAGCTAAACAAACAAGGGCTAAAGGTGAAGGTCTCTATATACATCAGTTACAAGCATACCTCTAGGGTAGTCAAAAAAGGACAATGTACTAGAGTTCTTCCATGTGCAGATCACCATAGACAAAATACTGTACCATATCTTAGTCAGCTATAGGTCACCCTCCATGTCCCAAGAAGCTCATGATGCATACTTAGCCCTACTAGAGACACTTACTATCCAACCTAACACCCTATTTATGGGAAACTTTAATTACTCATCTATAGACTGGGAATCTTACAGGGCCTCAAATCTATAGGCAGAGATTCCTGGACTTTGTAAATGCAAATTCCCTTGACTAAATAGTGAATATACCCACTAAAGGCTCCAACATACTGGACTCCATGCTCACAAATATGGGAAAACACTGTGCCCCCCCACCATGTCTCATCCTTCCTGGAAAGGTCTGGCCATAAAGTTGTCTCCTTCAAAATCAAAATCAGCTTCATAATACCATTAAAGCCATTAACAGTTAGGAACTATAACAAGACAAATTAACTGTCATTCAATGAAGGTGTGTGAAAATTCAATGCCTCTCAAAAACCTGAGAACACACCAACCAATGCTGAATTGCTCTCAGAAACTCTGTACAACCATGTCAATGTTTGCATAGAGGGTGCTGTACCTACCAGAAGTAAGCTTAGAACTAGCCCCAGAAACACCACCCCCACCGTGGCATCTCAAATTAGACAAGATGTACAAGAAAAGGAAAAAAAATATGGCAAAATCAGGAAAAGTAATTCCTATAAAGATAAAAACTCTCTCATCAAAGTAATTGGCAAATAAGAGTGCTAATTAGGTCAAGCAAAGCCAACTTTGAGGTAAAGATATCCTCACAGAAGAAAAATAACCATAATGCCTTCTACAGCTATGTCAGAAACCTCAATGGCAACGCACAGCAAAGTGCTGAACTATTGGTTAATGATGCCACAATCAACAAGCCTGGCGATATAGCAAACCTCTTAGTGGACAAATTTAGTTCCAACTTTACATCCCTCTCACCCCCAACCATCCCCTCAATAATACTCTTAAACATAACTCCTCCAACTAAGACTAGGGAACATATAATATATGCACTCACTAAAGCCAAGAACACAGTCTCAGTGGGCTTCCTCAATAGTCTAAAATATGACTTATCAAGACCACTTGAGTCATTATTTAGCATTAGTCTTAAAGCAGGCTTTGTGCCACATGAATGTAGGACTGCAACGGTCATCCATCCCTCTTCATAAGGGAGGACCTTCAACAGATTCTGGAAACTACAGACCTATTAGTCTGACTAGTCTCATTTGCAAAGCCATGGAAAAAATTATTATGGAAATTGCCAGCAAGGACATATGAGACCTCCAGAGACTGAATCTATCCCAGTTTGGCTTTATCAAAGGAAGATCATGCCTTCTAAATCTGGTGGACTTCCTTGAAAAGGTCACTATGGTACTGTATGAGAAAAAAAACGTGCATACTACCTACCTAGATCTGAGTGAGGCATTTGATACAATACCCCACTCAGGCACTGTCAACAAACTTGTAGAGCTATGTATAAACCCCTTTATAACATGCTGAAAAGATAGCTGGCTCACTGATAGGGCCCAGAGGTTAGAATCTGTGAGGCCACATCCAGAAAAGATGCTGGCCATCAGTGGATAGTTTATATACAAAAGGAGGGTGCATACTTGTCCTGTGCAAATATCTATTCCACTTTGTCTCTTTCCTGCATAATATTGTCTCGGTAATCCCATTCTCATTCTTGGTTAACGTAATGTCATGAAAATTTATCTCTTTGGCAGATATTTCAGCTTTAAATTTAAGAAAATCTGTGGTATTAGAGATGTATTCTAAAAAAGAATTAAATTCAGATGCAGAGTCATTCCAAATGAGAAATACATCATCCAAAAAGCATCTATAAAAAAATCACATTGTTCTTATATGGACTGTGAGAGAATATGTTTCATTTCCCAATAATACATTACATTTGCATATGTGTTTGCTGCTGGCATGCCCATGGCAACACCCATGTTCTGTTTATAAAATTGCCTCTGGAACATAAATGTGTTATTGGATAACACAAGATTAAGCAACTCACATAGGCAATTCCTTCTTGAGAATACCTATAGAACTTGGTAAGGTATTCACTTATATGTTGAATGCCTATATGATTAGGTATTACAGTTGTGACACCCCATCACTGGTCCAGGAATCAAGGACTCTCAATCCTCACCAGTAGCACCAGTGGGGGTGTGTACAGTCGGAGGATGGCAGGTACACACACAGTATTTCCAGATGCAGCAATCTGCATCAAGTGCAATTTCCTTTAAGAGCACACAGAGATCACAGTCAGTCTGGGACTGGTTTCTCCCTCTTTCTCCAGATCCCCAATAAGACCCCTCAAAGGCACAGCTATAGGGTTGAGATCTCAGCTGAGGGGCCAAGCCAAGACCTCCAGCACCTTCTCTGTACAACCAGTGCTCCGTATCCCTGCCCAAGTAGCTGACACACACACTCTTTGAGGTTTGATTTATGCACACACGCACACACACACACACACACACACACACACACACACACACACACACACACACACACACACACACACACACACCTGGGATAGGCTGGCACAGGCTTACTAGCTATCCACCCTTTTACCCAGACTATAAGGTAGTTATTACTGCCACCAGCCATGTCTTTATCAGCTACTATAAGGCCCTTAACAAAGAGTGTCCAATCTTATTGCGTAATGTTACTATCAATACAAATGGTAGTTTGACCAAGAGCAAGGCTATTAGGAGTGGCCTACAGTGTCACCAAATAAATATGCAAGTACTCTCAGAACATAAATATGTGTCTACATAGAACAGCCATAATGAAAGGTTATATTTAATAAAAAAAGAACAAGAAAATATTCAGTATATAATCACAGTAACATCAGAGTTCAAAATCTGAGGAAATATTTAAAACAACATTGCAGGACAGTCTCAGATAAATAAAGAAAGCCTGTAAACTATACCTCATTATATTCCTGACTAAATCTAAGAGAATTACTACACCCTAATTAACTTACTTACAGAGCAAGCAAGACAGATGTGGTGAGTGAATCTTGATGTTGTCAGGTCACGGACAAGTACAGAATACACAGTCTCTCTTAGAGAGTTCTTAAATTAATATCCCAAATATTACTGCTGGGATAGCTTGCAGAATTACATATTTCTTGTCATCTGACTATCCCAGGTAAACCCCACTGATGCAGCTGGTAACATTTAGCATCTACCTGTAAAAAAACATAAAACGAGGGCTTTCCTTCAATCTAAGGCAGATCCTGGAAGTCATAAAACAATAAACACTTCCAAGACAATACAAACAAATTTCTAGTTTTAGACATTGTATCCGTTACTGCACTGAAACTGAAAGATAACATCTTTTTATTATGTGGTCATAAAGTAATTTAAATTTTCAGCTATTTTTCTGAAATTAAACTCCTGTGTTCCAGTTTCCATTGTTAAAAAATATACATCTAAACAGTTACAATGTTACATTTCTGTTCTGTTCCAGTAGGGTACACTGTGGATACATTTTTAAATCTCAGTACTTTACAACCCTTTTCAATACACACTTCTGTACCAGCAGTTTGATATACACATAACATACAGTTCTAATACATTTGTAACACAAGAATATGAATCATGTTGGTATTCAGAAATGACATATAATTATTTACAAAATTCCAGATAGCTGGGCTGACAGTATCTCTTTTCATGACAATGGTAAACAATGAGTCAACGTCCCTGGTGACAAAATGGCAATCTTTTAATTCCTTTTTGGCTGACAAGTCCACTAATTTACATAAAAAAGTCTGTAGTGTCTTTATTAATAGTACTGGCCTGCTGAATGTGCAGTTTAAATATGCCATCTAAATACTTGGAAATTGTCTCAGTTACCCATCCTCTGGCTGAGACAATTCATCTTAAAGGTGGATTTATGAGTGACATGAAACTTGGGAAGACTGCATATTACAGGAATTTTTGGAGATGTAGTAAATAAATATTGAAACAAATCTTGAGTAACCATTTCAGATGTACACATTTGCAATAACTGCTGATTAATGCATTGTATAATGTCCTGTATATTCTTCTTAGTTATTTTAATATATTCATTGGTGTTCAGCAAAGAATACATTGAATCAAGATAATTATTGTGTCTATAACTACAACTCCCCATTTGTCTGCTCCTTTTATAACTGTCTTTTCATTGTTTCTGAGCATTTCCAAAGCTTGCATCTGTTTACATTATAAATTGTGAAAACTGGAAATGCTTTTAGTGTTACATTCAAATAGTTGGTATATTTCTTTCTCAACAATTTTTTCACATGCTACTAGCATTGAGTGGTGCGGCTGCACAAAGGTACTGCTTCTTTTAGGAACATTATTTTGTACTGTTTTATGATTACCAAACATAACCTTCAGGTTTAAATTCCTAGTAAAATATCTAAGTTCAGCTAGCACTTGTGAAATATCTGTTTGTGCTGCTGGAATATAAGAAAGTCCTTTGGACAAAACAGAAAACTCCTCAGTGGTTAACTCATAGCTTGAAAGACTAATTACTGTACTATTCCTCAGCTACTGGTCTGGCTTCTCATAATAGGATGATAATCTCTTTTGTTTTGACACTTCTGATGGCTCTGTCATCTCAGTTTTGGTTGTGATTTGGGGAGTGCATTCTCCCCTAGCAGGAAAAAATCCAAAGGATCTAGTGCTCTAATATTGGTTGCATCCACAAACATTGGTGGTGGTGGTTGATTAGAGTTATTCCATTCAGGCATATTGTTTGAATGAGATACCTCCATGTTCAGATCACATGATCGATTAGAAGTGTTACTATTGCACCGGGTGAAAACATTGCCATTTTTGAAATCTCTAATGCCCCTTCAAGTTTTCTTTTCTTTGTTCCCACTAATTTCTTTTCAAATGCCATAATCCTGTCAAAAGACTCTTGCAAAAGATTTAAATGGACATTCATGGTTATATCTAAAATCAATTCAGCATGTAGTATCTCTACATCTGCATGGAGTTGAGCCTCAGCTGGTTCAAAGTAAGCATTCATCATCTCCATGTACCTAAATGAGCAGCTCCGGTTAATCAGCTGCCAACACCGTAGTAGATCAGGGTATTTATCCCTGAAAGTGGGCAGCTTTAAAATTCTAGGCCTTCTTGGTACAATTTTCCTATGAAGATATATATTAATACTAAGATGCTGCCACTGTATCTTTTTGAATATAATAGTTGCATGCTCAAAAATCACGTACTTTATTTTGATATTCTAAGTGTAAGTTCAACTCTTGTCCTTCCGATGTATTAGAATAAAGGTCAGCCTCGAATTCTATCAGTGGATTTGAAGAGACATTTAGTAGCTCTGCAGAAGTCATAATTAAGTATATGAACTGGAGCGTTGCTAGTAGAAGGAAATCCCAACTTGTTCATCTCCACTGTACCAATAAAAACAATACAGAAATTCACCCCTGCTATGAGCCATCAGTGAACAATCCCTATAAATCAAATATAAATCAAATTTGTGGGTCACATTTGGGTTTCACAGCTAGACTTTTAAGGACCCTTGTGGTCATTAGCCAAGTATACACCTATGAACCTGTGAACTTGTGCAATTCTTTGATTGTTAATAATTTTATTTTATTTATTTTCATTTATTTTGACATTTGCTAACTGGGTTTATCCAACTGAGCCTGAACCCATTTTCAGCGGAGGCCCAGGGAGGTAAGCTCCAGGAACAGAATACAGTTTAATGTATAGAAAGTAGAGAGCAGCAAGCATCTAATATAAATTATGTCAGACATGTAAGTAGCTGTATAAACAAGTTGACAGTATAATGCAGTAGTGGTACATACAGAAGCTTCTTCAACTAGCAATAATTCTAATACAGAAAGTAGCTGTATAAGGTACATCTCTACTACTAATAGGGTTTTATTTTCAGTAGTCAATAATTGGCAGCTTTATAAACAAGCAACAGCAATAATCCTCTCAGTTAATGTTCTACTGTTTGCTTTCTTTATTTATTTTGTATTTTACTGCTGACGGACTCATGTCATATTAGCAGGCAAACCCTCCTATGCACCAGTACATTACCTTCCTCTACTCTGTTTATAGGTGTATTTCCATTTTCTTTATTATTTTTTTCCATTTTTTCTTTATCTTATTGAATTACTTTATTCATAGAATACCAAGATCCGGTAGTATAAATGACACGTCTCAAACCATTCATGTTATATAATAATTGCAAAGAATTCATTTCCACATGACTGACATGACAATTTATTTTCTTTGTTTGCCTTGGTTTCTTTTTTCATCTATTCATCATTTCTGAGATTGCCTGATTCCATTGTTTTTTGCTTGAAGTGGTATTGTTTATTTAAAATGAAGTTATACAAAACCAGGCAATTATGATAATGAAGTCAAGTATTTATGAGTGTGTGAGTATTGTTATAATTTAAAACTGTTGTTCGCATATGTAAATTACTCTGAAAGTTAACATGTAATTACTTAAGAGATAATAACTTCAGGAAAAAGGAACTAGTGTAGAACTGACTCTAAATAGTCAATGGTAACTAGTTATTACACAAAACTATTATGTGAGTGTTATATTTGTAACATGCCAGCTTCTTAATAACCGAGAAAAAATACCTAGATGTAAAAGATGTCTTCCCTGCTTTTGTAACTGGTACCTATTATTGAATTCTTATTGTAATTCCAAGACACATAATTGCAAATCTTGGAATTAAAAAAAAAAGACAAGCTTTTCAGCTCATGAAAGAATTGCATTTCTGATGTCTGTATATGTAGTAAACTCACTAACATCTAATTCACTGCCTGCATGTGTGGTCTTGGCATTTTCTATGACAGGGATTCACACAGATCTATTGCACTGAATATTCCAAAGAAAATGCAGACACATACGATCAGATAATTTTTCCTCTAGGTAGGTAAATGAATCATGAAGCAGTTATGCAAGCGGGCCAAGCTATGCCATGGAACTGCACATGTAGCTGTAGCTGTGCAAGTGTGCAGTGAACTCTATACATCAAAGCACAAAACACAATCCACAGAGTGCTGCACAGCTTTAACTAGTCAGAACAGAAACTGGGAACTCAGATATAGTTCAATATAGAGAAGTGCTTGTAGCAGCTAGGTTGCAGGTGCTGATAGACATGCACAGGCAGGGTGGTAGAAATACAAATCATCATTAATATTGAATCAGAATAAAATTCAGTTATGCAATTACTAACACAAATAATCAGCAACAAACTGAATTTATGATGAAAATGCAACTATTCTCAAATTAAAGAAAACAGAGTCATCCTACCCTATCAAAATACATTGCATTAAAGGTAAGCTTTTGGGCTGTCTGGAAGTCAGCCACAGACCAGCACATCCAAAGCCACCTCAATAAGAGAGTCCACAGGTGGGGAGCCTGGTAGGAAAAGAAGAAACTTGGTTTCAGGATGCACTTGTGGAACTGCCAACATCACCCAGGGTTGAGTGCAAAACCTATGGCAGCAGGACATTACCAGCTTCTTCAAGTAAGAGAGAACCAGGTTGTGCATGGACAAATAAGCTAATGACAAAACTTTGGTCAAACTAGAGTTAATATCTCCTGAAAGAGGTGCAGTGAACATGACCTTAAGTTAGCTATTCTACTGCCAGGTACAGGAAACAACTGTTGTTCATGAACACAGCATCCGGACAGTCAACAGTATTATAAGTTCATAGGTGATTACTAGTCTAACAACCCTGGAGGAGGGGCTTTTTAAGCCTAGCCTTGCTTTCCAAATGCATCTGTCAGGTTGATACTCTCGGGCTGTTTTATGAGTGATATTTACACTTGGCCATGGGTGGTCATGGATGTATACAGGCTATCTCTACCAACTAGAGACATAGGTGCCATACCAGGGGTAAATATCCAACTCTCCATTCATTGATCCAAGTTATGCTTAAATTGGATTAGGGAAGAGCTCTGCCTGACATGGATGGGGAGCCAGTTCAAGAGAAGGGGTAGTCTATGAGATGCATACCTGTCCATCTAGCATGCCCTATTTATGTTGCAGGCAAAGTTTGGGTCTCTGGGTAATTCTGATGCTATCTGTTTTGCAGATGTGCAAAAGATCCATCAAAGCAGGATAGAAGGATGCTTTTGTAGACCAGACATAGATCACCTCTCAACAGCCTGTAGGATACTGAATATAGGGATGAGGCTTTGTGGTTGTCTGTGTAAGACATGTTGTTTACCCTCTGTATTCATTGTGTAAAAAACCTCTGTGAATGTTACAGTTGCTGCATAGACCTGATCAGGTGCATATGAAAAGGGTGTTGTACTCGGTGAATGGTCTGATGAGGGCCGAGTACAGTGGAACAATGGCACCTTTGGTCCCAGAAGCCATAGTCTTGTTTATAAGTTATAGAACACAGAATGAATTCTTTACCAACAAAGACACATAATAGTCAAATACTAGGTTACTGTCTACATGTGTTCCCAGATTTCTGACCACTTGGTCTATTCTTAGAGATGTCCTGTCAATGTGGTGGTTTCCAGGGGTAGCTGCCTTCTCAAAGGTTACTATTATGCATTTCATGACATTGAGTTTTAGACCATTGCTATGTTACCAGTTATTTGTCTGTGTCAGTTCTTCTTGGGGATATCTGTCATTAGGGAATTCTATGACTACACCCTGTTTGCATTAATCTGCAAACTGGGATAGCTAGAGGTCCTTGACTTTGGTCTTGACCTCAGGGAAATAGATGCCAAAAAGAAGTGGACCCAGCACTGAGCCCTGAGGGACTTTGCTAGTGACTGGACTCTTTGTGAAGCTAGACTACCCTATCATAACTTCTTGGGTACAATCTGTGAGGCAGCCAGCTATCCAGTGAGTGACATAGGGGTATATAACTCATTTTATGAGTTTAGCAAGAAAACACAAGTGGAGTACTGTGTCGTAAGCTTTGGTCAAGTCAAGGTAAGCAAAAGGCACTGTTTTACCCTCATACATTGATGACCGTCTTCATGAAGTCCACCAGACTGAATAAGCATGATCTGCCCTTGATGTAACCAAAATGGGAGGGATTCAGTTACTACTGGTTTCCTATGTCATTGTTTATTATTACCATAATAACTCTTTCCATGGCTTTGCATACAAGTCTATTCAGACTCATGAGTCTGTAGTTACCCAGGTATGTAGATGGCCCACCCTCATGCAGATGGATGACAGCTACAAAGCCTGTGTGGAGGCTATGATTAGTGATTCTTGTGGTCCTGACAGGTTATGTTTCATGCTATTAAGGAGATATCCTGGGAGATTATTACAGCATATTGATGTAGTGTTTTTGGTCTTGGAGAGTGCATTGAGGATGTGTTCCCTAGTGACAGTTGGAGGAGTTGAGGATATTTCTTGAGGGGTGTCGGGGGGGGGGGGGGGAGGTAAAGCTGGAGCTACATTTGCTGGCTAGTATTTACTATACCTTTCAGCTCAGTATAGGTGGTTTCATTTAAAATTACTTTGGTACATTGTTGTGTATTGCTTTTGAGGTTATGAACATTGTTGAAGAATGCCTTGTGACTCTACTTAGCACTGAAGGCAATTTTTACCTCACATTTAGCTTTGCTAGACTTAACTAGCCCCTTAAGTTGATTGTCTAGCTTGATGAGGGAGTTTTGCCTTGCTAGGTGTTGTACTTCCTATTTTCTGCCATACTTTTCTTTCTTTTGCTATACAGCCTGTTGATGGTGGGATTCTACCAGGATTTTTTTTTTTTTTGAGCTTGTCGCATGCTTTTACTGGCTAGGTACAGCCGTCTCAATGCAACTATTAACATTATTGTTCAGGGTTTCTGTGAATACTTCTGCATAGGCAGTGGTGTTCTCATACTTTGAGTAGTTTGGAATTTTTCCAGGGTAACACTTAATAATGAGAAGTTTGCCTTAAAATAATTCCTTAAAGTACCAGGATTTGCTGAGGTCCCAGATTTTATTTATATTTTAAAGTTGACAGCTTGCTGCTCCGATGTGACTAGTGAGGACATTACACGAAGGGTGGAAGCCATGCTGCATTCTCCCATGTTTGTGAGGACAAGGCAGGCATATGGACTATCTGATCCAGGGTGTTTGTGTTAACAAAATTCAAAAATCTCTCAGCCTGCAAGTTTGTGAATATGTATGAGTCCTGGTTTATGGTGGAGTAGTTAAAGTGAACCATGAATATGGTGTTGGGTTGAATGAGGAGTGTTTCCAGTGCAGCTAAGTAAGAGCTATGGGTTGCTTATGTCATAGAGGGGGACCTATAGCTTACAAGCATGTAGTATAGGAGTTTGCCTATGGTCATCTGGATATAAAGGAGCTCAAGTACATCATACTGTTTGATGAGTCTTGAGGTGTGTTTGTTTTAGATGCAAATTGAGACACCTCCACCTTTTGTTCCCTCTTGTGCTGTAAATTTGTGAAAGGCATTATAGCTCTGCACTGCTGGGGTACTCTCCATGGCTTTAAACTATGTCTCAGTGACTGCGCAAACATCTACATTCTCCAGGGTGTGGACAACTTGCAGAGAATGGAGTTTCTTGTTTAGATTCCTGACACTGAGCAGTAACATTTTTAGAGTTTATTATGTTGTTTTTTTCTATGTTGGAAGGTTTAACATGCTGGCAAAGTCTAAAAAAGCACTATGGAGTGGACAAGGTTTTAGGCAATATTCAAAAGCCCAAAGGGCATAGGCAAATTACCATCCCTGGCAAAGTAGTGTGGTCTGCCAACTGCATCCTCCCAGGCTAATATTTCACCCTCATCAACTGACACCAAAATCTAAGCTAATTATTAAAGTCAATTCTTTTCTACCGTGCTTGCAGTCACTAGGGATTGAACCTAGCTCTTTATAAATGCCAAGCCACTGCACTATCACTGAGCTAAATTTCTTATTAGACAGGAACTGCAGGATCACGGTAGAAACAAACTTAAGGACTAACATAAGCAATTGAATGAACTCCTTTTAGTTCAAGATCAGGGGGACTACAATGGAGAAGTTACAAGTTGAAACAGACCAAGAAGTGGTCAGACAAAGATAGTGGTTCCACCTCCAGATCTGAGGTGATCATGTCCACTAGGAAGATTATATGCAAAGTATGTCCTAATTTACAGGTCACAGAATTAATAACTTGAACAATCTCAAAGCCTTTCAAAACTCATCTAAACTGACTCATCATCAGTCCCTGTGTTAAAGTCACCTACACAGCTAAATGCTACTGACCAACAGATGAATCCTGGAAAACAATCAGCTCGGAATGTCTTTGCTCATCCTGGTAAAAGAGAAATGAAAAGAAACCTACTGCTTGATGCTGTGACCAGGATATGCTCAAAGGAATTGATCTCGATAGTGTTAACCTGAGTCACTACTGCAATCGGCTCGGTATGTATATAAAGTGCCATTGAACTGTACAGGTGATGAAGGCTGTTGGGTCAAGTCCTCCAAGGGTTGTATGTTTTAATTTAGGTTTGGTAAGTGGCTATTAATGAGCTACTTACTATGGTAGACGGTTTGATTACCTCAACTTTTGTTTGCCTACTGTGTGACCATGAGCAATTCACCTAACCGGAGAGTACTTTGGGACAGTTGGAAATTTGGGCTGGGATCATTAATGGTCTCCTGGATTGCATGCCTAATAAGTACCCTTGTACCCCCACAACTAATTCTACTCTCCTCGGACACTAACTTGCTGAGTGGGACAGCTATAGCCAAATAAGGGCCAAAATTCTCAACTAGCTACATCTTGGTAGTAAAAGCAAGATCAATATCTTACAGTAGCTCAGAGATTATCTGTGTCTTATTGTGTATTTACAGTGCATTACTATACAGTATTCTAAGAGGAGCCATAGGACGATGGATCCCTGGTATTTGCCAATATTCGAGAAATGGAACCTGGGGTTTAATTAGTAGACACAAGATATGATGGTTCACCACACTGTACCAAATGACCCACCACAGGAATGTGTGCTTGAGTGCACCCAAAGAGGCCAACCAACATCGGACATGGGAATGTTTATGCAAAATAAGTAAATTCCTACAAAGGTGGAAAACCTGCAAAAGTAACTGGGGTGGGACAAAATGATATAATACAAATAAGAGAGAGAGATATAGAGGGATCTTTAGTCTTGTAGTAGTCTAACAGTAATAACTACTGCCATGATGAATTTGGTAAATGACTGAAAATAAAATAAAGCAGGTGTGTATATAGTAAAAAACAGCAAAATTAAACCTAACAATTAGAAACAAGATAAACTAAACAAAATCCAATTAAGACTCAGGTAAATAAAGCAAATGCTAAACAATCTTAAAATGCAATGAAACTTTAAAATAATTCATAATAGATCTAAACAACTATAAACAGAATTAAAACTCAAACTTAAAGGCATTGCTACTTGAAATAATATGTAGTTTTATTTATTTATTTATTTCAGTTTGATTACCGGGGAAGTCCACTGGGCCAAGAAGTGCCCATTTTCAGTGGAGGCCCGGGGAGAAAAGCTCCACAAGCAATACAATGAAACATGGTTACATAAAGTTAATGGTATAATACAAGAATAAGATTCAAGCAGTCAGGAAATACATTTACATAAAATGTGCAAGAAGAGCAAACATAATGAAGCAATACAGTGCAGAGTAAATATAAAAAAAATACATAGATGTGCCCAAAGAAAACTCTTTTTTTTTTTTTTTTTTTTTTTGCAGAGGAAGAGATCCCTGGAAATTATATCTGGTGAGAGCAGGAACATGTAGTCAAATTTATAATAAGTAGCCAAAGGAAACCAATAAAACTAGTCATACATTGTTTGTAGCTCTAATATGTTGTCCTCGTATGTGGACATTTGCAGGATTCATAAAAGGGAAGGAAAGTGTTGTACAGAAATGTAGGAAAAAGTGAAATAGCAAGCAGAGGGTCACACAAAAGTCAACATATGGGAGTATGCAGTGGGGGGGGGCAACATTTTTTGTGGGGACAGGGCCCATTTTCTGTTTTTGTAAGAGAAGGAAAGATGGGAAAGATGTAATGGAAAATAAAGTAGGAAAGAGGACAGAACAGAATGCAGGGACAGACAAACAAATACAAACAGCCCAGATAAATAGGGGTGGAAGTACACACAATAGTGCCGAAAGACATATTAGGGACAGGAACAAATAGAGGGAAAGTAATTGATGATGGGGGTGGATAGATAATGTACAAGGTACATGATGTGACACAAAAAGGAAGGGAACACACACGGCTAAGGACAGGATAGGGTATCAACAGATGACATATCATTTCCAATTATAGATCTGAGACACTTTGCATGCAGATTTTTGAAGCTATATCTGCATTATTTGATCTATAGCCAGAAGTAGGAGGCATATCGTACTCAGAATGTGTGTGTGTGTGTGTGTGTGTGTGTGTGTGTGTGTGTGTGTGTGTGTGTGTGTGTGTGTGTGTGTGTGTCTGTGTGTGTGTCTGTGTGTCTGTGCTAAGCTATGTTTTGTCTACCTTCCTAATGATGTACACTTTTTCACTTGAATTCACATTACAGTGCTTGCCTGCATGTGTTTCTTGTTTATGGAAGGTACTCAAAACAAGGTATTCCACAATATCTGAGCAACACATTCCTGTTCATGCCTGTCACTGTTATGCTCTGTCTAATGTATGTGTTAACATACGGTTGTGAGTAGAGCTGTCACGTGTCTACACAGATGTTCCCTCCAACATGGTACACTTGGAGAATGTCACTGGCAGTTGAATTGAATCCAAATTTTAGCAGCAGGCATGACTGCCTTACAAATTATATGCCTGTTGACATGTACACCCTGTCCCTGCAACTGATATCATCCCAATTGTCACTTTGATTATAATGTGGTCTTCTAAGGAGGTAATTACTTTGTCTTTATCTGTTATTTTACCAGTCTATACAGTATACTTTCTATTGTTCTGTTGAGTGTTCTCACAGGTGTTTGCATACTCAGAGGATGAGGTAGAATGCAGAGACTGGACAGTTTCAGCCTTGCTGAAAACATTATCCTGCCACAAGCACTTAGGATACATCTTAGGACATAAGGACTGCATCACTGAGGAGAGAGGGGGCTGTTCAGCCTTTATCTGATCAGGTGAGGCAGATAGTGGTCCATTACTTAAATGTAAGAGGGAATGCAGTCACACTTTACAACAATGTCATAAGCATTCTAGCAACATTTTTTCACCATATCAAGACAAAAGGTACTTTCTGTAGGAGTTCAACAATGTAGGAGGGCACTTGGAAGCAGCAGGCTGACAGAGCCTGAAGTACTTTTCATGGCCTTTCAGTGGGACACTGGTTCTGGGATTATCTTTGATAAAGTTGATGCTGACATCAGCATGGACCAACATAAACATGTCTCAATGGATAATGCACCAAGTTATTACCTATTATACCACAGTTCAATACAATTACAGTGCATAAAGATACCATCAACTGACCAAAGTAACAATTGGCTATATATTCATTTTGGTACAACTGGAATCCAGCCATCTCTGGATGGCAACTGAGGTTGCTTGGGTTTGTACAGAAATGTTTGCATAGATTCCCTTAGTGTGTATGCCAAAAGGGCACAGTTTTGACACCATGCTCTTTGTGGTGTCTCTTTTGTTGTGTGTTCACAGACACTTGATCACACCAATAGGCTGATGCTGACACCTATATCTGGGCTGCTGAAGATCATAGTAAGAAATAGATACTTGAGCACAGTGGCACTGTCCTAGGTGTGTAATCACCTCAAATAAAGGCTAATGGTGTGTCCTCACTAAAACAAGAACATGAGGCTGTACAGTGACAGTGTGAGAACTCACTATCACCAGTAGTGTAGGAGTTCCCAGTATCTCTAACTACCAACAATACTCCCTCTGTGGTTGTAGGAGCAGTTGCTCTCACTAGGTCCAAAGGGGGTGAAAAACACTTCAGTTTTAACAGCAAATAGGTTCATAGGTTCATAGGTTCATACTAGGCTATCTGCCCGAGGGCATTTACAAGCCTAGCCCATAGTTTTGTGGCTTACGCCACCCCTTTAGTATGGGGAACTATACCCATTATTTTGCTGTGCCTCTGTTGAGCAGTGACACTGAGGTAATCCCTGGGGTATATCTGCGATCTCCCATCCATTGGTCAAGATTTCTCTTGAACAAGGCCAGCGAGGTGCTCTGCCTCACATATACCGGGATTTTATTCCACAGCATAGGGAGTCTTTGGGTGATGCAATATCAATGTGTATTTCTAAAGTCTGGTATGTACTGAAGAGAGCATATGATCTACTAAACATGCCACCTAACTCTTTACACCTGTAGCAGCTGTTCTGGTAGCTTCACCTTAGCTAAGCCTCTGCCTATGAATATGCAAGGACTACCCAGCCTGTCTCCTCACCATCAGATTAATGAGCATGCAGCACACCAGGAACATCTTGGAGGCTATTGTAGCATCACACTATAGTGTCCCTACAGACATGTCAAGGTAGCAGATGTGGGCTTTGAGTAGCTTAACTGCATGCTCTATAGTGTTTCTGGATTGTACGACTGGTGTTATACTAGAGTTTGACTACACTCTGTGGGCTCCAGTTGGGTGCCAAACTTTTGACACAGTAGATATCCAGCGTCATCTGCAAAAGTTTTTACACATGCAGGAAGTTACTATATATGGGCACACTAGAAATGTAGTTGCATGCTTTAACATGAGCCTGAACTTCCCAACAAGACAGACTAGAAAACCTCAACACACAGGAAGCAACAATATAGCTGAGATATGCCAGGCATGTGGATTCTGCAAATTTTCTCGGTGCTGTGTAGATCATCCCACACAGGTCACACTCTGACAGTACACAAAATGGTAGCTATTCCTGTTCACAAATCTTTGAGAATGTGGGCCATGTAGGACCGTTATTGATATATTTGTTCAGTTTATGCCATGTGGTACCTCAGGGAGTTGAGAGATGTCATGGAAGCCACAAATGAGGTTAACTCTTTTCCCTGTGGTGTACTTGGAACCCATATATAGCCCTCCACATTTAGAAACATTATATCAATGAACTTGCTGAGTATTCTAGAGATTGAAGTCTATCAAATAGCCAGATTATCTCCACATGGTCTTTGAAAGGTCTCTGTAGATAGTAATGAAAGAGTTATACATGCTTTGGTCTCCACATGTATTGAAAGACCTTGCATTCACACATATTCTGTGTGTCAGTGATACATGTCCGGTAAGACAAGCAAAATTTCCCTATTTACTTTAAAGTAATCCATAAACTCCTGATGAGTGAACCTGTGGTAAGTCCCCCACTGTTCGGCCATTTACACTGGTGAACCTTCTGTAAAATGGTATAACCAAATGATACTAAAGACTATAGTCTGCTACTTGTGAGTGGCTGCTGTGACTCCAAGCATTCTTGCTGCATGCAGAAACAATCCCCAGGATTCAATAAAATAATTTCTCCATGCAGGAACAGTGTAGCTGCTCCTGCATGGAATATGGCCACCAAGTGATCCAGTAAACTACTGTTTTGACGTGCAAGAGCCTACCTACACTATTCCTGCACTGACACCACTTCATAATGCCAATTACCTCATTTGCTGGTGAAAACCATGCAAATGAGGTGAATTAGTGATTCAGCAAACAGGCAGGCATCTGTGCAAGAATAGTATTAGTTGCAGAAATTTCTTCAAAAATGAAAATGGAAGCATTACAGGTCAAAAGAAAAGCATGTATTATAATCTTTAGGCATGCCAATCGCCAAATATATGACCATTAACATGGAAAAGTGCTTCATTTTTATAAAAATAAAAGTTATTTTTTGGGCGAATCTCGGCTGTTTAAGCATAGGGCAGTGGCGTATAAATGAGATTGTGCCGAAAATAAAAAAAAAAAAAAATGCGAAAACTTAATTTTAAGGGAAATCTACATTTTGCCATTATACTCTATGGCATGCAAGATCAAAACAATACCAGGGAACAGTGGTTGTCAAGGGGAAAGGCTCTGGGGTAGTGCAGTCACTATGGACTAAGGCAGTGAAGTATGCAAATGAGGGTAAATTTACTGAATTACAAAAATCTTCTAAGTGCCAAAGTGCACCTAACCGTGTTGGTGCTATAGCATGATTGTGTAAGTAGGAGGAGCAACAGACATGGAAAGGATGCATGTCATGCATGGCATAAGCACATTGGAGCTTTATTGTGCTTAGATAACCACAGCTAAGCAAGGGAGTGTGTCTGAGGCTGTATTGACTTATTCCATGAAAGGAAGAGCATGTTCACATCCAGGGATGGCCATTTCTTCATGTTTACATTAGCTAAACATGTATGCGTGGTGCGCACCAGGTCTAAAACAAAACAAAAAAGAAAAAAAAACAGAAATAGCAGGACTGTTTATATTTGGACACCGGGTTTGCATGGCACACCTCGGGGCTTAAAACGGGAGGAAATGGGATGAGAAAAAAAGGGAAAAAGGAAAATAGCAGAATAAAAGCAATCAAAAACAAATTACATAGCTAGCAGGTGGAATGCATCATAGTCAGCCAGTCATACAGACAGCATCTGCAACACATCAGTATAAACTATGGAAACATCTTAGTCTGTTTTTTTCCCACAAAGTCTGCACCATTGGTGTACACATGCAGGGGGATTTTAACTGGAAAAATGTTAGGGGCTGCCATTGCTTTGATCCATCAGTATGTGCTAGAGGCTGAGGGCAGAGAAGAGGATAATGCTGACAACCACCGCAGTCTGAGGAAGAGGAGAAAAGTGTGCAGGCCCAGGGTAACTTGCCAGGGGCTACACGATCTGGAGATAGTAGAAAGCTACAGGGTGGACAGAGACATACTTCAGCAAATCACTGAGCTGTGCTGGCCTCAGCTCATAACTAGAACCAACAGAGGAGAACCAATCCCAGTGGATACCAAGGTTATGTGTAGCCTTAAGAATTCTAGCTACAGGTACTTTCCAAAGACCTACTGGGGACATGATGGGGGTCTCACATGCATCTGCATCCAGGATATTCCACCAGTTCCTGGATACCATGTACCACATGCCGGTGAGCACATTTACTTCCCCAACACCCATGATGAGAGGACCAGCAATATGCATCTCTTCCTCCGTGTAGCAGGATACCCGGAGGTACTGGGTGTGATAGATTGCAAACACATCCACATCAAAGCACCACCCGGTGAACAGGGTAGGGTCTACATAAACCACAAGGGATTCCCCCCCATCAACTGCTAGGTCGTGTGCATTTCCCAGGGCATTATCATGAATGTGTGTGCTGGCAGCCCTGGAAGCTATTATGACTCCCACATCTGACATTCATCACAGCTGTTCCAGGCATTTGCCAGTGGGGGCATCCCATACGGCCATCTGTTGGGGATGCTGGCTAAGCACTGGAGCCGTGGATGATGACACCCATCAGAAATGCACATACACCCACACAAGAAGGCCATAATGAGGCACACGCACAAACCAGGATCATTATAGAGCATGTGTTTGGGATGATCAAGTCACGGTTCCGCTGCCTTGACATATCTGGAGGAGCCTTGCAGTACTCTCCAGCCACATGTGCACAGATTTTCATAATATGTGCCATGCTACACAATATGATCTTGTGGAAACAGCTGCAGCAGGAACAGCAGGGTGAAGGGCTACACAGCCCCCCACCATTGCCAAGGTCTCCATATGCACAGAGGGAATTGAAGGAGGAGGCCCCTGAGCCTGCCCTTGTAGGCAGACGGAGGTGTGCCCAGTATGCTCAGGCCTTGGCAAAGTGGCAACACATAGCACACACACTGACACTGTATGGACGCCAGGGACTGACACCTCTCTCTGACTTGCACCCACAGTAAAATGGATGACACACACATCGCATTACCTGTAACTTACCATGTATAGACAGTGTACTGTGTGCATCCAGCATAGGTAGCCCTCAAGCACTGTCCTCACAACTGCTGCAAGCACAAGGTAAGCCAGTCTTCTTAACAATAAATTAATGGATTAGTATGTTTTGCTAGCATATTTATGGTAATGCTGCATGCATGCAAGGGAATGGGGTGGTCTACTGGGATAGCAGCACACAACTGACAACTATGTGGGGAACCAGGAAATGTCTGTCCAAAACTGGCCTCTACACACTATGCAGTAGTACCCAAGGTGGAAAATCCCACTGCAGTATATGTGTGGGGACAACTAACTGCAGGGTCATAGGTCACAGGCATGGATGTCAATGTGGGGGTCCTATACCCAAGCCTCACACCCACACAGCAAGTCAGCTGTATTAAACCAGAGAGAAATGTCTGGTAAAGGCACACAAATAATGGCAATGTTGAATTATCCCCCTATAGACTCGCACAATGATAGCACAGCAGGACTCGCAGTTGCAATAAGGCTATGAAGGGTAAGAAGTCTGAAACTCAAATGTATGCCATTGCAATCTGACCTGTGCTCTTTACTGATATGCCTCTAGTCCCCAAGACAGAGCACAATAGTATAGTAAATGGAACCAAAATGTAAAGCAAATATCAGCACAGTCTGTACAAATGTGTACAGTTGAGAGGTGTGCCCCCATATACCCACAGAAATGCAGTAACATGTATGTTTGTAGGGAAATAGCAGCATAGCACACATTGGCAGGGCTGTACCAATACACATGAAAACATGTTGTGTGTCCACAATATTCAGGGGTCAATGAGCTATGTGTATTTGTGGTTAATACTGTCAGGATCTAGCCAGCACATTCTCCTGGCAGTCATCTTGTAGTGCCCTAGGTGCAGTGCTGTCTTTGACAGGGCCATGTGCACATAACTGCAGTGCCAACTGTTGTTATGTATGTCAGTGACATTCACTGCTCTTCCTCTGACATACCTGGAAGTCACAGTGCTATGTGGAATATACTACACATATAATGGACATCTTGAAGGATGTGTAGCTGAGGTGCCAAGGCTTTTATGAATATAAGTGCTTTTTGGTACTCTTGCCAGTGGTTATTCTTAATCATGCTTTTTTCTTATGTTTACTTTTACATATAATAGACATGCCTGCACAGTAGAATGCACTCTATACCCACACTCATAACTCCCAACATCTGACAGCAAGATGTCTGGACAAGGGCAGAAATAAAAGTGGAACAAAGCACAATGATAGCCATGTGTTGTAAATATTGTTCTTACATACTGAGAAAGTTGGTAGGGTGAGGGGTTTGCAGTAGCGGGAATTGTCTGAAGGTTATATAGTCTGAAATAGTAATGTCTGTCATTATTTTGTAACATCGCTCTTCAATTATATGTAACTAATTAGACAGGATGAAACCTGTAGCCAAACACCTGGACAACCTGCCAAAAAATGTACAGGTGAGAGGTATGCCCACATAAGGATATGGCATCTCAGGTTAGAAAGATACCACACAAGCAGGAGATCCCCAGCTAGTATATCATCAGGTTGCTGGACTGTTTACACAGTGCGTCATCACTCAACTGCCTGTAGCCTCACCTCACAAATGGTCTTGTTGGGCAAGAATGTACATAGCTGCCCCATAATATTGGTCTATGCATCCTCTGGTAAAGCACTGTGATGATGTGAGGATGTCTGGCACTAGGTAATGGCACAATACATTGCAGTGTCAGACTACAGATATGTCAGAAAATGTCTGCTAAACAAACCCAGGACCCTGAGGAACGTCCTGTGAACTAATGAGAGTTATGGCTGTAGCACACAAAACCATGGACTGGAGTACACCTATCTCAGGGATGGAGTCCCACTCTAACTACAGAAGGTCACAGTGGGCATGCTCCTACACTTAGAGAATCACAGGACATGTTGGAACCCACTGTATTGTGTATATATGTCTGTGCAGACAGACAGCTATGTACACCTCTACTGTCCCCACACACACACATACACACACACACACACACACATCAGACAGGATTACCCTCAGCTAGCTGCAGTGGCCCATATGTGATATAGATGCGTCTGCTGCATGCGAAACACACACACACACACATATATATATATATATATATATATATATATATATATATATAGCCAACAGAAAACAATATATGTCAAACATACACACAAATAGATGTGGGGAAGTGACAGTGATAGAGAGACACAGGGAGACACAGAGTGAGTCACACACACAGATAACCTGATTGGCACAGAGTGATGCCCTGCTGCGGAGAGTGGCATTCCAGTTGTAAACAGTTGCACATGCCAGCCTAAAAGGTGAGCCCCACTGTGTAATAGTACTGAGGTTGGGAATATAATATCACATCACCTGCCTGTGTGTGTGTGTGTGTGTGTGTGTGTGTGTGTGTGTGTGTGTGTGTGTGTGTGTGTGTGTGTGTGTGTGTCTCTGTAGGTCTAAGTATTTGGAGGATGTTCCCACTCAGTACACTTCCCATTGCCCTACTTCACAAGATCTGCTGCTGTCATTCACCTTACATATACCATTGGACACCTATCACCCCTATAACCTCTGTAACTTTCACAATAACTGTGTAGCACTATAGTAGAAATAACTATGTAGGTAGGGGTTCTAATCTCAATACTGGCAACTGTGCATGTGACAGTTCTGTGTGTGAGAATGAGGGAGTGTTTGCAGGTGAAACAGTTTTAGGCCATTCCCACCCACAACAATTCCCAGTACCCCACTTTATCAGTTCTGCTAATGTCATTCCCCTTATCAGCACCTTTGGCCAGTTGTTAGCCCAGTAAGTTTTGTAGTGTATGCGATAACTGTATGATACTATAATACAAATCACTACATAGGCAGGGGTTTTGTTCTCAGATCGGCCAAATGTGTGTACGTGTGTGTGTGTGTGTAAGTTTGTAAAAAGAAATATTTTGATAAGTTTCCCATCCAGTGCCCCACTTTGTTAGTCCAGCTGATGTCATTCTCCTTATCAGTGCCTTTGGCCAGCTCTCAGTCCAGTAAGCTCCATATCGTTTGTGATAACTGCATGATATTATAGTACAAATCACTACATAGGCAAGGGTTTTACTCTCAGATCTGGCAAGTGTGTGTATGTGTGTGTGTGTGTGTGTGTGTGTGTGTGTGTGTGTGTGTGTGTGTGTGTGTGTGCGTGTGTGTATGTTTGTAAGAAGAAGTATTTTCCTAAGTTTCCCACCCAGTGCCCCACTTTATCAGTCCAGCTGAAGTCATTCCCCTTATCAGTGCCTTTGGCCAGTTATCAGCACAGTAAGCTCCGTAGCATGTGTGATAACTGTATGACACTATAATACAAATCACTACATAAGCAGGGGTTCTACACTCAGATCTGGAAAATGTGTGTGTGTGTGTGTGTGTGTGTGTGTGTGTGTGTGTGTGTGTGTGTGTGTGTGTGTGTGTGTGTGTGTGTGTGTCTGTGTGTGTCTGTCTCTGTGTGCATCTGTGTGTGTCTGTGTGTGTCTGTGTGTGTCTGAGTCTGTGTGTGTGTGTAAGAAGTATTTTGATAAGTTTCCCACCCAGTGCCCCACTTTATAAGTCCAGCTGATGTCATTCCCCTTATCAGTGCCTTTGGCCAATTGCCAGCCCAATAAGATTCGTAACATGTGTGATAGCTGTGTGACACTATAGTACAATTCAATAGATAGGCAGGAGATCTAATTTCAATACTGACAAGTAAGTGTGTGTGTGCGTGTGTGTGCGTGTGTGTGCGTGTGTGTGCGTGTGTGTGTGTGTGTGTGTGTGTGTGTGTGTGTGTGTGTGTGTGTGTGTGTGCTTGTGTGAGAAACATATCATGTGTGGGTTATACCATTTTAAGTTGTGTACCACCCTGTACATTTCCCATTACCCTACTTTACAAGGCCTGCTGATGTCATTCACCTTAGAAGTACCTCTGGACAAGGTGAATTCATATAAGTTGCATGACGCATCTGATAACTGCGCAACACTATAGTAGATATAACTAGATAGGTAGGGGTTCTAAACGCAATGCTAACAACTATGTTTGGGTGAGAATCATATCATGTGTGGGTTATGCCATTTTGATATGTGTGCCATCCACACCTGTTTAACACCTCCTGATGACATTACTTTATATAGCATGTCAATGGCATCTGCCTCACATGCAGCATGTTAAACCATTGTACAGGCCATTTCAGTCATCTGTACAGATGTCTATGGAATATCTGGATGTTTGCAACCCATATGTAGTCTGTGTCCCCTAACAATGGCCATCTATGTGATATTGTTGTTAAATAGGTCATAGTGAGTGTACTAACACACATACCAGCATCAGATATCATACTTGACTGAAACATCATGCTGATACAATGTCTGTTAGCTTATCACTTGTCCAGGCTTGTAGGAGCAATAGATGACTCCAGGTGCTATTTCTGGTGGGTTATCTCACCATCCATGAAGGCATTCGCAGCATTACGTGTTGTAAGAGATAGTGGGTTATGTCCCATGCATATAATCTATGTAGGGCATGTCATGTGTATGTAGCATATAGTACATTAACGTGGATATGTAGGTTTAAGAATCTGTCCATTGCCAACTGTGTCTGTGTTACTGTATGCACATCTCCTGTGTCAGTCTTTATTGTGTGCATGCAAAGGATATACCATTTTGTCTCCCTGTTCCACCCTGTGTACTCAGGAATACATACCACAAACCTGTCATACACAGTTCTATGCATGCCCTCACCAACTTCATCAGGGTTGAGTGTATGGTAAAGAAATGGCAGGGGCAACAGGTGCTGACAAGTGAATCTGTTGCAGTCAATCTAATGGCTAAGCTGGTGAATTACCTACTGACAGTACTCTACTAACCTGTTCCACATGTATGATCCTGTAGTACTACACAACACTGAGGTAACATGTCTGAAGGCTACCTGTCTGTGACAAGGGGTATGTATGCTAGGTCACACTGTCTGACAGCAGTGTCCATCACACACTGTTGGATGAATACACACCTGGTAAATGTACATATAAAGCAGTATATTGGCTATGAAATGGTTGGTGTATTTCCCCTCTGCCATACTCCACTGCAGGGCCACAGCCTGCGGACAAACAGACACCTGGAACACAAACAGAATACAGCATGTCAGACTACATTCAGTCAGTGGTACTAACAGCAATAATTCATCATGGCTAATAAGGTACATACACCTTTACGTGTACCCATAACAAATGCAAGCAGACAGCACCTTACACAGTATTTTATAGCTAAACTGTACTATATTCACCCTGTGCATCAGACCCATATTAGCCTGTCCCTGCATCAATGGTATGGATGACAGTGATGTGGCACAGGTATCATCATGTGCACAGGGTGTGGTGTGGGTTTGCCAGAGGCCTAGGCTGGACCATACAGTTGACATCCATGTGTGTGTGTTTGGAGGGGTATCCTATAGATGGGCTGTGCAGAGGTGCTGTGTGTGCCTGGAGGTGGCCTGCCTGTGATACTGATATGTGTGTGTATTTATGCACACAGTCACACCATGTGGCTGCCCTACACATGGGTATGTTGGACAGCTGTGTACCATACATGGCAGGGTGTCCAGTTCACTTGCTCTAGCCATGGACATGTGAAGTGGGCCTGCCAGGAGTCTCACTGTCATCACCAGGCCCAAGGACAGATGCAGTACTGCTTCCTAATGGTGACTGTTGTCTGCTGGATCCGTGTCCCGGACGGGACTGGCCAGGACAATGTATCCATGGCCTGCTCCATTGTAATGTGGGCAACAACCCCACTTTGGTAGTGCTGGTGTCACTGCCACTACAGGAGTGTGAAGGTGCATGGCCCCGTAGTCTCTCAGCTGATGTTGGTGCTGACCTACATCCATGTGGCTGACGCCATCTCCCATCACACGTGCTAGCACAGACTTGCCATGGTGGAGGGATTGCCAAGGTCTCACCATCTATTCATGACCTCAGTACTTTGGTGTATGGCCTCAACAAGATCATGTATGTTGCCACATAAATCAGGAAGAGTTGCATCCACCACCCTGAGTATTTGTCTGGTGTTGCATTCACTACATGCTTGTGCATCCATGACAGCCTGAAACATGCGTCTGGTGACACTTGCTGTGGCACTTGTGACAGTGGCTTGATGAGCAGCAGTCCTCCTATAAGCACCTCTGTCCATCCACTTATGTGGGACCTCGCCTGCATTCTGGCTATGGACAGTGTCTACACTCACATCTGCCATAGTCACCACACTAGCCTGTTCCATGCCACCACCTGCCAACTGTCCATCTGTGGCTGCTGGGGATGGGGCATGTGTGGGCATTGTGACTGTGTGCAGGGACATTCTGGATGACTGCGGGATGCCAATCGATGGCACAGATTCAGCCTTTGACAACACCACCTGTGCCTGAATATGACCATCATTTCCAGAGTCTGCAGAGACACTAACATCAGATACTGAGAGTGAAGGACCGTGACCACCATGACCATCTGTGGGGAAAAACAACATATGTAAATTAATACCTGCAGTATACTGTTTGCTGCTGCACATGCACACACACACACACACACACACACACACACACACACACACACACACACACACACAGACACACACAGACACACACACACACACACACACACACACACACACACACACACACACACACACACACACACACACACACACACACATGCACAGACAAGCTCACACACACACACACACACACACACACACACACACACACACACACACACACACACACACACACACACACACACATACAGGTAAGGTGGCAGACAGGCATTACACAGACCTCACAATATCCTACTGGTGACATTCACAACACAGTCAGGCCACTACATACACACCCTTGACAGTCCCTCAACATCATGCAGTGCAGCCATTTCCACTTCTTGTTACAACTTGTATACACCTCTGTGATATGTGAGCAGCATTAGTAGGTGATGGGCCTTCAAGCAGCACACACTGCACCCATGTACACATAATTGCTGTTCACCTGTATAGCACAGTGTCAACTCCTACAGAACATACATCTCAACTGTGCAGAGTGTTGCTGAATGTCTACATGTGTGGTTCATATTTCTGGTCTTTTTGTCATAAATCCTGTATTTGTCTGACACATTACTGGGATGATATGAGGACTGATGTCACTATTTAATGACATATTTTGAGTCTCACACTTCAAAACTTCAGTACATGTATGTTAGAACAGAACTGGTTTCACTAACAACCTTCCAAGCTTACAGTGGATATTATAAGAGTAGACACCCCTGTTAACATGCCAGGTTTGTCTGATATATATCATGAGACCACAGAAATCATGTGATAACATTTCCCACCTTTAATATGACCTATAACCTGTATAATCCAATTGAAGAAAAACACATTGGTTAGGGGTAACATAGAAGTTAAAATGTGTACAATAGGCTGGTTGCATGACTGTGTACACCTTTAAACTAATACTTTGTTAAAGCATCTTTTGATTTCATAATAGTAGGCAGTCCTCTTGGGAAGGTATCAGCATGGCACATCTCAGCCTGGCAATATTTGTACACTGTCCCTTGCAGAAGCCCTCCTAATCTGTCAGATTGAGAGGGCATCACTTCTATACAGGCCTCTTCAGGACATCACACAGATTCTCTATTGGATGTATGTGTGGACTGTGGCTGAGCCATTCCAAAATGTTGATTGTCATCTGGGGAAGACATTATTTTATGGATTTTGATATATGGTATGGGTCAGTGTTGTGTGGAAAGGTATAAATCCTCTCCATCCACAGCTTTCTAGCAGACACATGATGGTTTTGCACCATATGGGACTGGTATTTTGAAGTGTTTCTAATCCCCTCCACCTTAGCTACAGGCCTACTTCCAGCTTATGAACAACAATCTCAAAGCAGGACACTGCCATCACCATGCTTCACCATGGGGATGGTCTTCTTTTGGTGATGCACAGTGCTGTTCTTGTGCCAAACAAACCTTTTGGCATTGTGGCCAAAATTGGCAACCTTGGTCTCATTACATCATACATTTCCCCACATGCTATTGGGGGACCTGATGTATTTTTCTAGAGAAATTCACCAGACTTGGATGTTGTTCTGTATGTGAGAAGGCTTCCATCTTCCAAACCTACCCCATTGACCAGACATGTGGATAATACGGAAAATTGTTGTCACGTAGTACATAACCAGTACTTGCCAGTGATACCTGCAACTCCTGTAGTGTCACTGTAGGTCTCTTGGCAGTCTCCCTGACCAGTTTGGGTCTTGTTTTCTCCACACATTTGCAGGGATGTCCATTTCTTTGCAATGCCACTGTTGTCCCATATTTCCATCAACATTTGATTACTGTCTTCACTGTGTTCAATGGTATATGGAATGCTATGGAAATGTGTGTGTACCCTTCTCTGGGCTGATACCATTCACAAATGAGATCCCTTTGCTGCTTCGTAAGCTGTATGCAAACTATGGCTGTTGCTGTAGCAGGCAACTGAGTAAATGTAGGATAATCCTGGTGGGACACCTGACCATTATTTGCTGTTAATCAAAGAGTCTCTGTAATTGATGGCAGGTGTGTGCCCAAGAAGACATAATGCTGTAATAATATTGAAAGCTGCTTCAGCCTGTGCACACGTATGTGTCTAGCTTCTTGTAAGTTTGTGTCATAATTGTTCCCCTAACAAATTTATTTGTTTTACAATTGAATTGTATAGGTTATAGGTCACATGAAAGGTTGGAAGGGTTCAGAAATGTGTTATTGTGCTCTCATTTTTGTATTTCACAAATACATGGCATTCTAACAGGTGTGTGCAACTGTATGACACTAATTTATTAAATATATCCCTAGTTCTGGACCTTTGTCCTCCCATTTTGTCAGTCTTTGTCCTGATTTCTTGCAATGACAGGTTGTGAGGTATGCTACAGATATGTGACATCTCCTGCAAATAACTCCCTGTGATGACCACTGTGATGCAATTAAGTTGACCCCACCACAAGTGAACATGCAGATATTGCAAAATAGCTGAGAGCAACAGTTGTGTGCATGGTCACATACATGGCCTTAACATGTCTGGGGTACTAGTGAGCCACAACAGGTAAATCCCATGCTCACTGGCTTCAGGCTGTTGTCCCACATGCAGACCAGAGGGACGTATGTAGTTGTGGGGGGAGTGGTATTGTCAGCAGACACACATTTGGCATTGGTACAAGATGAATGCTAAGTGTCTGCACAGGTACAGTACAAGCTATGATAGAACACAATTTGCTGTCCCTCACCATAGATGTGCACTTGTGCGCTTTACTAAACCCCACCCACAAATGCAGTTTGAACTGACATATGCATCTTGATACACTACTGAAGACAGTATGACTGCTACATGAATAAATTGATGTGCACTGTGGCCTTAGCTGGATGTTCCTCACCTGTTGCCCACCAACCACCTTCACGACTGGTGTTTCAGATATTAGGTGTTGTGTGGGAGCTGCCCAACATTGTTAAGCAGCTCCTCTGTTGCTGTAAGTGGGGCCTGTGTGGCTGTACCCCACCCATAGCAGTACGGTCCCTGGCTACAGCAGCAGCCCTTTGCCAGGCACAATGTATCAGGTCAGTTGCCCGATGCCTGACCTGATCATATGTGTGGCCATAGATGCCCAAGGTGTTCACTCTGTGGACAAGGTCATCCCACAGGGCAGTCTGCTCCTGCAGATTTTGTCAGCTCTGGCCAAATAGCACTGCATAGTGCTGTATTATTGTTTCAGTAATAGCTGCAGTCTCCTCTGTAGTGTATGCTGGCTGATGCTGAATTACCTCTTACAACAAAAACTGTGGAGACAGCCCAACAAACTTGGGGAGAATGTTCCAGACATAAGGACAGAATGTAAGTATTGCTGTTATACAGTTGAATTAATGCTAGTGTAACAAGGTTTATGTGAACATGGATTTTCTGCGTGATTTTAAGTCTGACAGTGTTATGTGGTTAACATAACTCTCAACTGTATCTGCAGAATGGCCAGATGTTGGACTCTCATGTTTGGTGTGTTCCTGAGACATTTTTTGTCTTTGTGAAATCAGTAGCATACTGTGGGGATTGCAGTTAGTAAATGGTATCATCCATTTGTGTTTCTGACTTTGTATCCCTCAAAAAAGATATGTTACAACAAACTCTGTTACACCAGCAGCTGTCTCAGTTTATAACAGCAATATTTCACATCTGCCCCTGTTTTGGGCCTCTGTACCCCATGTATGTCAGGCTTTGTCCAGATGTCATGCAGTAAGAGGATGATAGGTAAGGTACATCAGTATTTAGTGCCTTAATTCCTGATACCATCCCAGTGATGTATCAGACTGCCAGACATGTTATGTGTAAGACACCTTATATATGAGGACAAAGCCTGGACATTCTGTTGGACTCTGAAGAGTTGAGAGGTTTGTGTATTTCAGGCAATTGCTGACAGACTATCAGGATTGTGTAGCAGTGTAGTGTGTCAATGTTATTTGTCCTGTGTAGGGAGGGGGGGGTAAATATATGTGTTATGACTCCTTATCTATCTGCCTGTGTATGCTGCTCCAGATTCTGGTGACTTATTGGCTGTATATGTTTGTAGGGGCAGATTGGGACATGTCCCAATACCATGGTCAGGTGTCATACTACACTGTGAATTGGGCCAGTATATGTAGGGGTAGTGTGTGAGTGGCAATCATATTGAGATGTTTTTGTTCACACAGTCCGTATGCTACACTATTCATTTGGCTTACCGATGTGTCACTATGACTGTGGTGGAATTGGTTGTGGGTATGCACTTTCACACTGGTGTCTGTTTTTCGGTGCTGGTACAACCCTGTAGCACCTGATATGTTTGCAAATACATGTGTAATTCACCATAGTGAATTTGGGTTAGTGTTGTGTCATGCTTAGCAGCTGAGTGTAGTTTCCCTAATGTGATGTTATGTCCAGATATTTGTTGGATGTTCCGTTGCCTGGCCCCCATAAGTGGTGTGCATTTCTGACACATCAGTGGGAGGATGTGAGGATTTAAGTCACTAACTAGTGAGAAGTAATTGAGTGTTGGACTTGTGCTATTTCAGTCAATATATGTTAGGACAGAAAGGATGGTGTTACTGCAGCGACTGTGTCAGCTTATCTACTAAAGTATTTCAGATATGTCCCTATTTTCATGGCTTTTTCCCCGACTTTGTCAGGCTTGGTCCAGATTCATTGCACTAAGGAGTTCTTAGCCTACCTCTCGACTGGCCAGATTTCTTCAGAATGTCCAGGTTTATTGCTAATATTTCTGGTCTGTTACACAGATTCATCATTTTTATTTCCCTGGCAAACAACTGTGATAATCTGAGGATTTCTGACAGTAGACGATTACATACATTTCAGTTTCAGAACTCACATCCTTCAGAACATGTATGCTGAAACAAACCCTGTCACTCTGGCAACATTCTACATTTATAGAATAATATTTAAAATATGTCCCTAGTTTTGGTCTATTGTCTCCCCATTTGGACAGCCTTTGGCCAGATTTCTAGCACTAAGAGTTTGAGAGGTATTGTTCTGAGGTATGACTCCACTACATGTCATGAGTATATATATATATATATATATATATATATATATATATATATATATATATATATATATATATATAAAATATAGATCTCTGTTTATATTATGTATATATTTTATATATATATATGATTCGACTGCATGATATTTGTTGAAAAGCATCAGTAGTCCTTACAACTGAAGTGGTGTTCTGGTACACTGCTCTCACTATGGTGTACAAGGCCCTTGGCAAGGCTGGTTATTTTGTTGCTAGGCAGAACAGTGGCTGATGGAAACAGAGTGAGTGAAGCAGTTTTAAGCATTTGTAAGCAGGTCTGTGTGGGTTTGGGTGATGCTAAGCGATGCCAACACATGGTTAAATGCACAGATGCTTAACCTGTGTTAGCTTTACTTAGCATCGTGCAGACTCGCATACTCCCAATTACTGCCGCTTACTCACGCTTACACCTGCGCTAATTTCTTTACAAGAAAAGAAAAAGGGGTGATAGGAAAGTGGTGAAAAAGGGGCACACAGTGGGAAAAACAATATGAAAGATCACTAGAGATGTGAAGGACGGGAGTAGAGATGGTCCATAGCTGTCCATTTCTTATACAGCAACAGCTGTGCATTTGTACAAAATTTGGAGGTGAATTTGGGCACTCAAACCCCAGAGCGAGGGACGAGAACAAAATAAATGTGTTGTCAAGCCAATTGGACCGGATTACATGTAATAAGTGGACACATGCAAAATGGACGGCTATGTATGGGGCGATATTTTTTTATTGGGACAGAAGCCCTTTTTTTTAAGGTGAGATTGGGATGTTGAGGAAGGATTGTAGGTACATCTGGAAAGGTAGGTTGGGTAGGGAGACAGAGAAGACAGACAAGATAGCAGACAGGGGCGGTATATGACACTTGAGGGGCTAAACACATTTGACTGGGAGGGTGGTTGGGAATCCGAAGCCCATGGGCCCCCATATGGTTACAGTGAGATTGAGATCCCCACCCATGGGCAGTGACCATTGCATTTTCACAGTCCCAAAGGTTGTTGTGCTGGGGCCTGGACAGGAGGAGTGGCCTGCCCCTTGAGGTGTGCCAGGCAGCCCTCAATCTGGCACAGCTGCTCTCCAAACTCAAATCAAAGGTTGCTGCACACCACCCCCGGATCTGACTGTGGGTGATAGCCTCCTGTCCACACTTGCTCTCAGGCAGGACAGGCCCCGTCCACTGCTGCGGTTCCACCTGAAGGTGGTGCAGGACCAGCAGATGAGGCAGATCCAGGTTGGGTCCCAGATGTGCTGGGGCCTGGTGCCATGGCCAGATGAGGTGGGACAGGTGGATCCACTGTGATCTGCCTTCCCAAACATGCTATGGTGTTGAGGTTTTACAAAATATGTTTGTTAGTCATGAACAACACATTTCAAGATTAGATATAACAGCATGCATGAGTGTTCCAATTAACCCCATAAAACAGATTTGAAACAATTGCACAGCAAACAGGACGCATGCATAAATGGAACAACAGTATGCACCGTAACAGCATGCCAGTAACATTGAAGGCATCAGGCCACCAACAATGGTATTTGATGCTACCTTCCCTATTATAATGCAATTAATTTGATGCTGCCTTCCCTATTATAGCACAATTAATTGCGTGCACTGGCTGTTTATTGTGATAGCTGAAGGGCTTTGTTTGAATGGGATTCACCTGTATTTTGCTGCTTTACTATTTATTATTGTCATCTTCTTAGACACACCTAAAACCTACTAATAGTTTTTCTGAGTTGCTCAGCAGGACTGTGTACATAACTGGCTTTTGATGGTTTTGTGTATGTATATTGCCTGCCTCTGCCAAACAAATCGGGTGTGTCTTTCTGTAATAGTGTATAGATACACCTACCATCAAAACACAAGACTACATCTTGTTTTTTAGACCTAGTTACTGTTGTATTCCTGAGTACAGTGTTGCCATTTCAGTAAGTGTATGTGTTAAAGGTGCTTTTTACCAATGTATTTGTCTGCATTCCTTCCTTAACTGTATAAGCTCTATACTGAAATCACTGCTGGCCATTCACCTAACTGTTATTTTCTTTTTCTAACCTTCATAGCTCTCAACCTCCTCCCTGCATTAAGATTTTGAGAACCTACCTCCTGGTCAATAAGGACTCCCATCAAATAAGTCCTACCATCTCATCTGCAATCCTAAGATACCTTCTGTCCTGTGCTCAAAGTCCCTCCCTCCAAAGGATTAAAGAAAGTACATTTGACCCCCTGACCAAACTGTGTACTGAATTGTTCTTTATGACATAAAATAGGTAGTGCATGCTTTAAGTCTCACTCCTTTAACTATTAACCCTTCTCTCCTTTGGATCTATTAATTTAGTTACTTTTTCTTGCTTTATTTCTAATTTGCCAGCTTGCTGTAATCAAGCTGTTGTCCACTAGGTGGCACCCTAAACTTGGTTTGTGTTATATCCCTTATTCCCTTCTCTAGTATTATATCCCTCATTACTTATTATTTTCTCTTCTTTTTTCTCCTCTTTTCTATTACTACCCCCTCTGTTAGCTATATTCCCTTTCCCCTCTCAACTATCTCCTGTAACCTAACTATTGTAATAGTACTCCCCACTCACCTGGAATTACCTAGAGCTCCTCAACAATCTGTAGCTTTCTGATTGTCTCCGGGATCTCATTTTTTACTTGCTCTAACCCGCTCCATTCACCCTGCAGGCTCACTCTGCTCCCCTACCCTACCCCCATTCCCACCCACCCCCATTTCAATTACATTTATACCTATACACCACACCCATACATAGCCACTCCCACCTCAATCACACCACTCCAGCCTATCACATCACACCTACTAATTACCCTACTTCCACCAAGGAACATCAGCCACACCTGTCCCTGCCCTAACAAATCATCCCCAATCACCAACCCAGCATATCTAAACCTTAACATGAATACACCTGACAAACCCAAACCTATACACCTCTTACTATTTCTCTTGTGCTTAGCTATATTCTCACTGATAACCTGTATCACCAGCTACCAAATACAACTTAATTACACCCACATACTAAGGAAAACTACTAACGCTAACTGTAGTAACACACAAGCCCTTTCTCAACAAGTCCCATACCTCTACCAAACTCCCTATATCCCCACATTGCACATAAAATATTCCCAACACACTACCAGTCCCAAACTGCTTTAAGGTACCATAAGATCCTGCAAACACTACTTAAACTCTATTTTTACCTGAGAGCCTAACTCAATCGCTGCGGTGATATACACCCAAACCCAGGCCCGCTACATACAGGAACCCAAATCAATGACCTAAATAACACCCTACTCCACCGGGACAAAAACTCCCTCCTTATCATAAATCTAAATGTCAGAAGCATTTTAAACAAAGTCCAGGACCTGCATGCACTACTGTCCTTCTATCAACCTGATATAGTAATATTAACTGAGACCTGGCTCAAACCATTGAGCCATAATAATGAAATTACTGCACCAGGTTAAAATATAATTTGCAATGACAGAATAGGAAGAAAAGGAGGAGGTGTTGCAATAATGTACAAATCTCACCTCATCCTTGAGCAACTAGACATAACAACCCCAAACCTAGAAAAAGCAGAACTCACCCTTACGAAACTAAAACTTAATGCAAACAAACGAATTAACATCATAGGCTGCTACATCCCACCAGGCAATAACATTGCCATTACAGAGAAATTACTAGAATAGATATCTAACTCACTCCCCCAAGAAAATATAGTATTAGGGGACCTGAAAATTGACTGGCATAACTGCTCCAGTCAAAACCCACTCTCCCATATCAGTTTACACGGCCTAACCCAACTTATAACTCCCCCCACAAGAACTGATTACAGAACCAATCATCAGTCTATACTAGACTGGACACTTGTATCCCACCCTTCAATGATATCCCAAGCAGGTTTGCCTGCCAGACACCTGAGTGACCACCAAGCCACTTTTCTCCTCTGATCTAAATTCCCACAACTTACCCAAATATCCACAAAGCTAATTAGGAAAAAAAGAGACTTTAACCGCTCCAACTTCATAAATGACCTAAAACAGTGTAACTGGGCCCCCTGAAAAAAGCCTCCCTCTAGATGAAGCAGTTTCATACTTTAATTCAACCTTCTTAAGCAACCTAAACCATCACGCTCCCCCCAGAACAACAAGAGTTAAAACTAACTATGCACCTTGGCTAACCCATGATACAAAGACCTTCCTTAAAAAGAGAAATAAAGCCTGGAGTAGCTAATGTAACATCAAATCCCTAACCGATAAACTAACATACCTGGAACTACATAGCAAAGCCAAAAAACTTATCAAAACAGATAAAACTTCATACTACCAAAAAATACAGCACAAACATAGGAACAACCCACAAAAGTTCTGGGCAGCAATTAACTCTGTTCTACAACCAGGGAAAACAATTACCCTTACCCCAAAAACTGGAAATAACCTAGACAATATCCCCACACAGTTTAACCACTTATTCACAGACACCATCTAAACCGTAGCAAACAACCAACCCTATGCCAACCACCCCACCCCTACCACTACCCCCCTCCACCTGAAACTACAAACAACTGTCCCAACTTTAGCTTCCACCCAATATCTACTAAATATATCAAACAACTACTCCTAAAACTCAAACCTACCACTCTAGCTACTGACAAACTACCAGCTGAATACCTACAACTAGCCACAGAAGCAATAGCATACCCCATCTCCATCCTAATAAACAGATCCATCTCTGAGTGTACAGTACCTCAGCTATGGAAAATTTCATATATCATCCCACTACATAAAGGGGGCAGCTGTAGAGAACTCAACAACTACTGCTCCATAGCCATAATACCCCCTTTATCAAAAATTCTAGAGAGGGTAATCCACAAACAATGTCTGCAATACCTCCTAGATAATAAACTACTATCACCACAACAGCACGGCTTTAGACCATTCCACAGCACCACCACCTCACTTACAGCATTCACTAACATAATCAATAATCACAGAAATAATGGACTGTATGTATCCGCCACATTCTTAGACCTATCCAAAGCATTTGACATGGTTAACCACTCAAAACTCCTTCACTCACTATCCACCCTAAACCTCAACATCCCTGCCATCTCCTGATTTAAAAGCTACCTAGTAGGCAGGCAACACGCTGTCCTGTGGCAACACCAACTCTCTCCCTCCCTCCCAGTCTCCCTAAGGGTACCCCAAGGCTCCATCCTGGGACCACTACTCTTTACCCTCTTCACCAATCAGCTCCCATCCAATATTCCCAAAGCCTCAATAGTACAATATGCAGATGATACTACCATAATATGTGCAGTCAAAATAATTGACCTACTTCACTCCCAAACACAAGAATGCTTTTCCCTGGCCAAAACTTGGATCAACAAACAATGCCTAATTCTCAACCCAGGAAAAAACAATCTACTCCTGTTTAGCTCCCACAGATGCAAACCTCCCTCTGACAGTTTCACTATCTCCTCAGATAACAGCACCACAATCACCCCCACCAACCACACCAAACTACAAGGGATTGAAATAGGCAACAACCTCAGATTTAACCTACATATTTCCTTGACCATAAAAAAGTACACAAAAAACTTGGACTACTCTATCGCAACAAAAAAATTCTCATCAACCATTCCAAAGTTACAATAGCAAGGACTCACCTTCTATCCACCTTGCTGTATGCCTCCCCTGTCCTTATAAAGCTCTGCAAATCTGATCTAAAAAAATTGATAGCTGTTACAATAAAATAGCCAAATTCGCTACAGACTCACCCATCAGAACGCACCACTGTGACTGCCTCAAAAAACTCAACTGGCTCGAACTACCTCAACTACTACAACTCAATCAACTATCACTAGCCCACAAAATAATACAGTTCTCTGAAAACACCCCAGCTCTACAAAATCTTCTTCAACCCTATACCACCACCAGGCCCTTAAGATCTAGTACCCAAAACCTCCTCAAGGTTACCAAATTTAACATTTAGAATTAACAGTAAGGCAGTTTACAGTCACTATATCACAAAAGCCTGGAACTCCCTTCCTCCCCACATAACTGATTGCAAATCCCCGGCCATGATAAAAAAAACTACTCATAACTTACTTCCTAAATAAACGGCTATGCTCCTGCATCACCCCTGGCTAATACCTCATCTCTAAAGTTCACTAACTTAAAGAAAGGCTGCCACACTATCCAATTCTGAACACTGTACCTTCCTATAACCGGTGCACATTTCTATCTCCTAACTCTCTAGTGGCTATATTACTATCCATGGAATTTTGCACTTTATACTACCCATGACTATATTGTCCAGTAATACCAAGGAGTACTAAGATTATGTATCCTCTCTTTGAGACTTATCAAATAACAAAATGCTGTTCCTCACATTTCTGTCTTAGACCTTTGTTTCTGCCTTGCAATGTAATCTATCTCAGGAATGTTGTGCTTAGAACCATTATACGGTTGGAATGCTGGATTAGATTCTTCATACTGTGTCAATAACCATCTACTAATATGCTTACCCTGTAATGCCAGTCTTATCTACCCTAAACCTATGTATGTCAAAATAATGTCAGTCTTTGTTCTCTATGTCTGTAATCAATTGTTATCGTATTGTTTAAAGTTGTTCTCTTGGAGCTTTTCTCCCCGGGCCGCCACTGAAAATGGACTTGTATCCAGTTGGACTCTCCCAGTCAACAAATGTAAAATAAATAAAAATAAATTTGAACAAGATATGTTAACATGCAAGCAATGAAACATATTAACAATAATATAGCACAAGTTCCAACATTGGGTTGGAGCACAACATACCCGTAGTATATGAGTAATAATTATTGATGCAGATGGGGGGGGGCAGAAAATCCACTAACAACTGTTTATGCTTCTATTTTCTACAACAGTATTGCTCAATACTCTATGGGTCTGCCCTCACTTTACATCTACCTATGGGCATAGCTTCTGCAGTACAAACATACCTATTAAACTGTCAGCTTGGAATGGTATGAGGCAAATTTTGACAACTCTTGGTACATGACTAGAGGGGCTTGTACATGTCAGGAATACATATCTGGCACAGGAGTGGTACCCTGGACTGCTGTTGTGTAAGTGTGATACAGGCATATGTCAACTGGTTTCCTATCTGTGTCCAGGATTATTTACAGCAGTGACCACAAGCCGTGACAGCATGACACTTGAGAGATATGTATTGGAAACATACATCTCAACCTCTTAGAGCATGAGATCTGGACAAAGCCATACATATGAGTGGGACAAAGGACCACAAATATGGACAATTTTTAGATATTGCTCTTACAAATTTAGAAAGGTGATAAAATTACAGGTATTGCATTTGCATGGCTTTTCTGATGGATATGACATATGACACTTGTATGTCTATCATTATTTTCTAACTTCAGTCTATAATGGTTCGCCAGTGATTTGCCATGACACCACTACTTTATGTAAAATGGACCACAAATCTGAGACAAATATCTGGACATTCAGTGAATATCTGTACAGTTGAGAGGTATGATTCGTGAAGAGTGCATATTGTATGTACCTACCCTGCTATCATTTGCAGGCATGTGGTGGGACAATTGAACAGTTGTACACAGTTTATTACTATACCCTTCATACAGCTACTGGCAACATTTACCTACTTGTAAAACCTGTGGGGAAAGTATCTGTTAACAATACCTGACTGCTTTTAAATTTATTCCTGATTCCTTGTGTGTAAATATGCACACATCTTAGTACCACTCCCTGGATTCGAACCGTGTTTGGGTGAGCAAAAATAACAACTAAGCTATTTCTCATCACACTGAGCTTTGGGGAACTGCTGTTTCTTACTTCAATTGTTTCTGTCTAATAGTCTCTTGGTTAGACAGTCTAAACTTGTAATTCTGTGATGCACGCATGACAGATAGTTATTTTACTGTCCATTACTCATTTGGATTACTAGAACCTGGAAAGCAAAGGTTAACACAAGGCAATGCTAGATGGAACATACTTTCAAACTTGGCATATTACTATTCAGTGTTCACATCTTAGTGCAGTATATATTTCACATTTCATTTATATCTTGTTTTACAGTTACACCATCTACTGTTTCTCCTAACAGCCTGTTCACAGATGTACCTCAGTTAATGTATGCTGTAACAGCCATATTTGCTGTGAAGAACCTGTATAAGTTCTATATATATATATATATATATATATATATATATATATATATATATATATATATATATATATATATTTATATATGCACACACACACACATATATATATATATATATATATATATATATATATATATATATATATATATACACACACACACACACACACACACACACACACACACACACACACATATATATATATCTACAGAAACATACCAGACTAAAGACAACAGTTTTTTTAAAGGTCATTTTTGGACTTCAGTATTCGTCAGTCATACTTTTTTATTTATTCAGTTAACACAGTAACAGTATACCTACTAGCAGTAAGCAACGTACCCCTTCTTAGCTATTTTAACCAAATACTGCAAAATAGATTTGTACTCACCAGCCTGATGGTGCAGCCTCAGCAGTCAGTCGCCATTGGCTTCCATGTTACTAGCCCTCTCTGCTGCAGCTGTAGGGGAGAAAAACACACATTATGCATATCTGTCTATCATATTCTCAGGCTAGCATTTGCTACAAACTACTTGATAGTGATGCTTACACACTACTGGAGCAATCTGGATCCACTGTTCCAAAAACACAACCTTCCTATGCTTTAGGTTGGCATAGTGGTGCCGTACCTGCTAAATAGTGCGATCTTCCCATCCTTTGCTGTCATTGGACCATTTTGAAAAGTTTAAGTTAAGCTAAGCAGTGCGCAAACCCACTGAGCCAGTTTTAACACTGCTTAAAGGAGAAGTTGTTGAGCAGTGTTTAACAGTGCACAAATCCACTTAATGGAGCTACCTGCTGCTTAGCAATCATGTCTTAGCAATGGTTACACTTGTTAAGCATAGTTGAGCATTGCTAACCATTGCTCACTTTTAATTTTTTAAATATATCAGAGGATTGATTTCATTTATTAAGTGTATATGATATACTTTATATGACATCCCTCTATGTGCTTTCCTTACATTGGCAAGGGATGTGACTATACTGCACGGGGCACTTGTGTGTACATGGGTGATTTCACATGTTATATGCACTCACACTTACATTGTACACCAGCTACACTACCCTGGTTGACAAAAAACAGTTGCTACTTAATTTAAGTTTACAAAAATAATTTATTTTAACACTACTTTCCCAAAGAAAAATAAGTTGCCTGTCTTGCTACTCAAACTGTGAATGCCTGCAAGTAAAATCTGGGACTCTAACCAGTACACTATTTCAGCTTGGAAATTTCTTCTGTATATTTATATTTATCTTCTATGGGATGTTTAAGCTATGGTAAGCATTGGGCTGTAAACAACACACCCATTTAGCTACACGCAAACATTCCTTAGTCTAGAAAAAAATATATAATATTATTATGATATTATGTTATATAAGTAAGTATTGTGGTGTTCTGACAAGTCATGAAGAACTGCAATTGGGAAATAAGGGCATTCATTTGGCTTTCAGGCTTCTGTCCTTCAGAGACTCCTGCTAATACATATCCTGTTTTCTATCAACTTTCTAAGTGTGTGAGGGAATGTTTCAGAGGTGTCCCTATTTTTTTGCCCCCCCCCCCGTTATTTGTGCTTTTGTCTACATGGACTGCTGTCAGGGAATATTGGCATACATTTGCTTTCAAACCTCTATCCTTTGGTAATTCATGCTAATGCATGACCTGTTTTCTATCAACTTTTTAAGTTTGTGGGGCAATATGAATGTTGTGTCCCCTTTGAGGGATTTATCCCCCATTATTTGTGCATTTGCACACATTTCCTGCTTTAGCAGGTTGTGGAGGTGTAATACGGCACTTTTACAATGCAGGCGGTGTGTCACAAAAACTGCCACACACACCCTGCATTGCTTTCCTGATGCACACTTTTTTCAGTGTCCACAGACACTGAAATGATCATTTATTTCATTTCAGTGTCCGCGGACACTGAAATACTAGCATAATGTTAGCGTAATTTTCTAACATTATCTCAGATCCTATTAGAAAGTGCCATATGGCCCTTTGAATCTCTAGTAGTCTGTATCTTACTGATTCTTGTGCTGGTGCATTATACATACTATTTAATATGTCTGCACATTTTGTATATGCTTTACCGAGGTTCATCAACTGTATCAGGCAGTTATCTGAAAAAAAGAGGTATGGTGGGAATTCATTTTAACTATCATATCATCAAGCCCTAAAGGATGAAACAACTATTTATGCTTTCATCCATTTCTATCAGCCATCTTGGTGCATCTTTCTATAGTAGAAAAAGACTTTGCCCTTATCTATGTATTAGGATGAAAGCTCCAGTCACTTCTCCTTGCCATATATTTCTGAAGGACTATGTATTAAGTTGTTTTAGTTTGTTTACTAATCACCCTCTATGAGCAGTCTATGTTGCTATATTACATTTTTTTGCATTCTTTCTCTCTGCAGTCTGTCGATCATTAGCCCCTCTACAGCCAATCATCTCATTTGTTTCCCCTGAGGATCAGTCAGAAGGGTCCATAATTCAGACAGCCACCACAAGTAGTTTGATTGTTTTTTCCTTATTCTCCCACATCCCTAATGTAAGTACTCAGTGAAGCAATGGACAGTGGCATAAAACAAGATGACACTAGAGGATTTACCCTCAATTCTGCATGGGTCATTGCCTCTAGGCATTCCTGCCTCATCCCCAAGGTGTGAGTCAGCATCACCCAGTGTGCCTTCTGGTGCATACAACTCTTCCTCCCTCATACTGAGGTATTCAGACCATGACCTTTCATTGCTCCCCTTCTCTCCCTAGCTCCTCTGATGCCAGGGCCAGAAGCTGAACCCTGGTCACCTGGAACACAGTTATGAATCCATCCTTTGCGTCACAGAGCTAGGCCTGTGTTACTGTGTTTTGTGTTGGGTAGCTTGTGCTTTTTTCTTGTACATACATTCATGAAATGCAGACAATAGTTTCATACAGTTTCCTAGCAAGATAGGTATTTATGTGCGCAAACTCCTTTAACAACAGTCCAGTTTCATGAGAAGCAGTAACAGTTGATTGTACTTTGTGACTGAAAGCCACAAAGTACTATCTCAAAATGTATTAGGCAAAATCAGGGATAGTCTCATAAATCAGGAAAAGATGAGAGTTGTGATATGCATACTTGTGTGTGCATGTATGGGGTTCCGGCGTGTAGCTCGCAAGACATTTCCCTGTGAGCTACATTGCCGATAGCAAATGGCTGCAGCAGCAATTTGCCATAGAGCAATACGGCTGAATAGCATAGACACTGCTGCTGTAACCTATGCACAGAAATATATCTACTGGTGGCGATCCTTACAGACAGCTGCCCAGCTGTATTCTAGCAGGGACGGCCGTACTAGATGTGTACCACATTCCATATTCTCATGTAAGTAATGCATTTATTGTATTATTTATTTATTTTATTGTCACACGTCTGACAATGTGAGATTGGGATACATGTTGTGGGTGTGGTACTTATATGGTCCTGGGGCAAAGATATGCAGATATGTTTGCAGTACTGTTACTTGGTGGCCCCTTTTTGTGAGGGTGTGGAAATGGTTAATTTTCATTGGGATGGTATGAACCCATGACTTTCTCGTGGGAGGTTGATAGGTATGTATATTAAATTGTGTTTATGCATAGGAACAAGGTAAGGCAGCTCGGCTGCCGAGTCATATATTTTGAAGGGTTGGAGCAGGTTTGATAATGTGAAGACTGGTGGATTATGGTGCTGACAAATTTTGTTGTACAAATGGGTGTTAGTAAATGTAGGTCCATTGAGTTACAATTTGGGGGGATGTGCCTTTCTGGAGGTGTTGGCTTTATGCATGCATTGAATTCTATTAAATGGGTGGTGCATTCATCAAGAAATGACAAGCTGGCCTCAGATATTTTGCCCTGTAATAGAAGGTGCTAATTTGAATTGTTAAACTGATTTGTGTGAAAAAAAAGTCATTATAGGTCATTTCATATTTTTTGGGTGGAAAAAGGAGGCTGCAGTTAGCAGGATGGCATGAAGCTGGGCTTGCATTGTTTTTGATGACTTTGGGTTTTGTGTGTTGGCGGTAAATTCGGCAAGTCATGTTTTGGGAATATATTTCAGAGTTGTTGTGGGTTGTTAGGATAAGTGATGACATGTTCAATTTACAGAGGTCTTATAAGGGTATAGGGTTTTATTTTGGCATTGGTGTGGGATCATTTGGTTAATTTTATTGAATTAGGCATTGGGTTGCTTCGGGTAGTTATATGATAAAGCTTTTGGGGATAATGATGATAGAGATCCAGTTTGGTTCATGGAGACGAGGTACACCGAATGATGTTTTGGCCTAAATTTGTTTTCTGTAATGTTAGGTACAGTGTTGTTTTTTGCTGGAAGAATGGCTATAAAGGAGGTGGAGCAGCCTGGTTAGACTGGTGGGCAGAGAAGAGGGACAAGCTTGCCCTCTTCTGTTCCCCCTCTGATGTTGGCTGTTCATTTCAATGAGCTGGGAAAGGAAAGTGAGCAGTTGGAGACTGCTTGACAAAGAAAATAAGCACACAGAGGTAAGGATGCTGCTTATTTGGTTGGATGTGTAATTAAATAAATGGTAAATGAAGTGAGTAAGATGCTGCTTCAGAAGAAAGGGAGTGAATGTATGGACACTGCTTACTGGATCAGGATGTACAAGGTCACGCTGTCCTGATTAGCATTACATGAATCTTTTATGCTGTGATTAAAATCAGCTATACTATATTCCAGTTGTAATTTATAAATATTGGTTAACAAAGTTATGCTTATGGAAGTCTAATAAAGGTCATCAAATGTCATTCAGTGTGATGTGTTTATTGAAGGGGATTGGGACAAATGGACAATAAGCTTTTAATCCCTAAGCTACCAGAAAATATTACAAGCTCCATCTCAATATTTTGTGAGTTGTAGGATCCTCAGAGGAGACCTCTTACTTGTCATCCAAGAAACCAGGGACCCAGTGGCCCAGTATCTCATCTACCTTCATAAATCAATCAACATCACAAATACTAGAACAAGAGATCTAAACCATCTTCAGCAGATTAATAAAACAAGATGGTGAGATAGAGATTTATTACTCAGCATCTCCCTCTGGAATAGACTCCTCAGCTGATAAAGCAATGTCATACAATATCTTCCTTCAAATAGGACCTTGATAATTCAATGGGTATTCTTAAATTTATCCCAGGCATGACTGGTATAACTCTCTGTGGAAAGTACAGTCTATTGTGGCAACTGACAAAACATAATAGTCACAAGAATCTGTAGCCTTGAACATTTTATGGTCCTTATGAAAAGATGAAGTGTATTGAAATTAGTGAGAAGAAAGCATTTGGGTAGGGTGTTTTAAAAGATGTTATTTAATGCTGAAATGTTTTAGAGAATTGTGTCCTGTTTGAAGCATTTGTTTGTTTCTCAATGAGGGCACACCTGAAAAGATGAATGTGTATTATGTTGATGATATTTTAAGTAACAGAACAGAAGAGAATAAAATGCACATTTCTTCTAAAATCATTTTCTGTTTAGATGAACATAGCATGCATGCTGTAATGTCTTATAACTGTCAAAAATGCACAATGCAAGCATATTTCCTATATTTTCTTCAAACAGAGAAATAGTAACTGGATCATAATAACACAGCAAGTGTGAGCATGTTAGGGAGAGAGACTGCTGGCCTTTATGTGATGTAGGGATGAAAATGGAAGTTTGCTGTAAGAGTTTTGTGTGGGAGGAATGAGAAAAGAAACTCAGTTTTCATGCATAGGAAGAAACTCGGTTTTCATGCATAGGAAGAGAGAGTTTTGTAATCCTACCACAAATGAAAAAAATAAAGTAGACTTCTTATATCAGGTGATCTTTGCCCCTTAAAATGGAACATCATAGCTCTATTTATAAATCTTGAACCCAGATATAAGTAGCTGAAATCACAATTCATTAAAAATTCATTGAAGAATTTGCTGAAGGTCCTTCCCTATCTGATTTCTATGGGGAAGGGAGCAAGAATTCATGAGGACACCTAGTTTTTAGGAATCATAGTAGAAGAACATGTTGATCACTTCAGTTTTTTTATCTATTGTGGATAACAAGCTCTTTATACCAGCACTCTCCATTCAGCAGATAGTTTTGTTGTAAATTACATTTTAGAGTTGTGAGGCATATAACATTCACAATTCACAGATTTTACTTTAAAACTCTTCAAATTAGTGTTGTAGGGATTTTTTTTACTTTAAAGGGGGATACCATCACCAATTAAATTATAGGGACACATGATTAGCTATTTATGGACTTTTTAGAGACAGATAAATCACAAAATATGTTGTTTGGATTAAATGGAAATCTGGAGGAGATACTTGTAGGACACCTACTTGATGTGGAGGGGACTCTTTTAAAGTTTAAGCAGTTTGTTAGTTATTTATACAACAATGAAGTTGGGATACAATTTACAGTTTTCTATAATGTTTTCACATTTATTTTTTTTAGATATAACCATCACAAAGAATACTAATGGCTCAATATGTGCATCCATCTAACAAAAGCTCTACTCAAAAAGATTTTACTTTCAGCTAGTAGATCTCACCCTAAAAATACCTTCAAAAATATTCCATATTTACAGTTTTATTCAGTCAAGAGGCTATACAATGGTTCGATAAATTATGAAAAAGACACAGATATCTTAGACCAGAGGTTTAAGAATAAGCATTATTGTAACTTGATTAGCAAACAAATGTAAGCAACCAAATTCATCATCAGAATGTAATTGACTTGTTAACTTTTCATGTTATTAGCTGTCAAGCAACATGTCAGAAAGAATTTCAGCTGGTTATTATGAATGGAACAAATACATTTAAAATCACACAAGTGATTGATAAATATTGATATTTAATAAAAAAATGATATTTTTTTGTATACTATCAGAAGAAGGTAGTTTTAGATACTGAAGATGGAACAATTTAGGGCAACATTTCTCTTTATTCAAAAATATCCATCTATCCAGGGATAATCTAACTTATTTAGGGCAAAAAGTAACTGGGCACTTTCTATGAAAGCACAGGTATCAATCACAGCAGCATACAACCCAAATCTGCCACTTTGACAGATATGAAGGGGAGGTATTTAGAGGAGGAGAGATGCATTTAAGGACTAAGACTCAGGCATAACAAAAGAATGAAAATTTACTACTCTGGAAAGAAAAAGAATACTATTCTGTGTGATTATCCCTGTTTGTCTTTTATGTAGTCACTGAAATGCAAGAAATTGTAATTAAACCTAACTGACTAAAATAAAGCAGGGTATAAGTGAAAACACATGTAAAGTCAATGCATAAACAGGAGCTTAGGGGCTATGATGTAATATTTTAAAGCCAAACGCTGCATTGTGGGATACCTAGAGGTAGACTAAAAATTCAGATGCTGGACACCCCATGTGGGCTGACTGTGGAATTATATTTAAAATATTAAAAAAGTATACAGAGTCCAAAAGTGGTGTTAAAATGTAGGAAACATCAAGAAATGAGGAAATAAACATGTTTTTTTTTTCAGTCTGTGGGTGCAGTTCTCATTTAAATAAACTAGTCACCAAGGATCTAGTGCTTTATAAGCATATTTTGGTGCATACCACTACAAAGTATATCCTAACAGCATTAGATAAGGTAGACATTCATAACACAAACAATATTTAAATATGTAACAGCAGATGTGGATGGTCAGTTTGTGGGCTTTGTACCTCCCTTGATTTGAATCAAAATGTGTGATTTACCTTACTGTCAGATGTTGCTATGTATAACATTTAAAGTGTGCCCACCATTGGTACGTATTTTATTTTCATATACTATACATTTTCATCATACATCATCCATTCTCTATAGTCTGCAGCAATTGTCTTTTTCATTTCCATCTATGGTTTTACTACCAAAATAAGTATAGACGTGTGATTGTTTGAGTGTTTTATTGGGCTATTAATAATTACTATTTGATCACAATGTTAATCCCTGTAGTTTGCACTTTTTATTATTTATTTGACTACTGGTTGGAACTATACTACATACAGATGGGGCATATTTAAGTTTGGATATCTATTTATTTATTTGTTTTTGGTCTGTTCCTCATACAATTTGTGGATTTCTGGCAAATTATTGAGGACTGAAGTCATTATTAAATGACATACATTCAGACTTCATATCCTTCAGGAAATGCATACTGATCCAAAGCATGTTATCCTAGCAACTTTCTTAGTTTATAAAAGCAATATTTAAAATCTGTCCCTATTTTGGGACCATTTGTCCCCCATTTTTTTAGGCTTTGTCCAGCTGTTTGCACTTAGAGGTTGAAAGATATGCTCTTGAACAGTCCAACTCCCACTCTCCTGAGGTCTATATCTGAGAGATGCCTTTTGTCTTGGGACAGACAGTGGATTCAGTTCACTAAACCATGAAAAAGCTGTTTTAAAAGTCTTAGACAGCAGTAGTATTACAGATGATGTCAAAGCAACTCTGTCTTTGGGATGGCAATGCATTACAATAAATAATAATTTTGACTAATAATCTCTATCCCACTCTCTACGAAGAATATGTCTGCCTTACTGTAATACATTAAAGTCTAGTGAAATGACAACCATGATAATGCTGAAATGTTTCACTGTAATGTCACTGTAGTTATTGCAGTCTTTTCTTCACATTGTTTATATATATCTATATACATATATATATATATATATATATATATATATATATATATATATATATATATATATCTATATATCTATATCTATCTATATATATCTATATATATCTATATATATATATATATATATATATATATATATATATATATATATATATATATATATATATATATATATATCTATATCTATCTATATATATATATATCTATATATATATATATATATATATATATATATATATATATATATATATATATATATATATATATATATATATATATATATATATATATATATATATATATATATATATATATATATATATATATATATAGATATATATATATATATATATATATATATATATATATATATATATATATATATATCACCCTTGAAGACACAAGATGCAAGGTTTGATTCTCACATAGGCTAACTGGCTAAGCTGAAAATGGCCCACAAGGGCTGTTAGCCTAGTACTAACCTATGAATTTCATCTTAGGATATTCTGACTGCTGTTTAGTTTGCATCTTTGAATTATGTCTAGGAAAAATGCCCATGACATCTAGGTTCACAGGTAAAAAATAATCTGATTAATTGCTATGAACTCAAGAGCAACCCTTTTAAATGGAAAGATGCTGTTTTACTGGGCATGTCAGTTAATGGATAAATAAGAACTCAATATATATGGTACTCAAATAACTAAGCATCAGTGTTATATGCATGTTTAATAGTGTTATTTGCACTTTTAATAACAGTATTACATGCATGTTTAATAACATGTTATATACACATTTAATAACAGTGTTATATGCATGTTTAATAACATGTTATATACACATTTAATAGTGATATATGCATGTTTAATAATGTTATATACACATTTAATAGTGTTATATGCATGTTTAATAATGTTATATACACATTTAATAACAGTGTTATATGCATGTTTAATAACATGTTATATACACATTTAATAACAGTGTTATATGCATGTTTAATAACATGTTATATACACATTTAATAGTGCTATATGCATGTTTAATAATGTTATATACACATTTAATAGTGTTATATGCATGTTTAACAACATGCTATATGCACATTTAATAATAGTGTTATATGCATGTTTAAGAACATGTTATATACACATTTAATAGTGCTATATGCATGTTGAATAACATTATATACACATTTAATAGTGTCATATGCATGTTGAACAACATGCTATATACACATTTAATAATAGCATTATATGCATTTTAAGAACATGTTATATACACATTTAATAACAGTGGTATATGCATGTTTAATAACATGTTATATACACATTTAATAACAGTGTTATATGCATGTTTAATAACATGTTATATACATATTTAATAACAGTGTTATATACATGTTTAATGCAGTTGGTGCTATTGCACTGCATCATCACAGTAGCATTCACAAAATTACTGACCTTCAGTCACTGACATGGTCTAGGTAGTATCATGAGCACAGCAAGAAATATATTGATGCAGACAAAAAGAGAGTGTCAGAAAATGTTGACTAGTATTCCAGTAAATTTAACTGCATGACTTGCCCAGTGGTGGAGCCATGAGTGTTGCTGCCACACAGCAAGAGGCTCTCTGGTTTGATTCTTGGCTGGGGTGCCTTCTGTGTGGAGTCTGCATGTCCTCATTTATGTGCGTTTCCTCTGGGTGGTCTTTTTTCCTCCCACATTCCAAAGATATGCATCTAGAGCATTTCTCCCCAGGTTATGTTCCATTCAGACTTTCCTGGTAAACAAATGTAAATAAATAATTCATCATGCCCAGCTGAGTTGTGATGCAGTGTCATTTACTTATTCATAGTTACTCACGTTCTCAAATAGGGAACATCATATTACTTGGAAATTTGCAAGACTATGGATTCTTCCTTTGTGCATTTTGATCAAATAGGCAAACGGGCACCAGTATCTCACATAATAAAAAGAACACATGCAAAGATTGACTACCAGTCTATGACACAAATATGCGGGTGCATATACACACACACACACACACACACACACACACACACACACACACACACACACACACACACACACACACACACACACACAGATATGTACATATGTACTGACTCTTATAACAGTCATATTCACACAGATATTCAAAAAAACAGTCACACACAGTCTCAGTTTCCTTATACACAGAACAACCCAAAAAAATAAACATGCGTTCACTCGTATACTCCCATTTACACCCAGTATGACTTACCCACATTGGCCATCTGTGCAAGCTAAAGTGGCTCTGATTCACCCTGCACAGATTTTTTACCACTGCAAAACATAGGTTTATCCCACAGGACTTTTACACACACTTATACTTTGGATCCCTGCCCTGCCCAGCACTTGCATGATTTGGGCATCAGTGAATCCCAGTGTATTTACTGATGTAGACACTCATAATAATGGGTCTCAGACTTCTGATAGACAGCCCAAGAACATTCTTCTTGAAGGTCAATACTGTGACATCGAAGGATAATTCCATGAAAACAGCCCAGGTGACCTGAGTTTGATTACCAGCTCTGGTATCTGAAGGAATGGCATGAGAAGCATGAGTGCTTCCTTTCTGGAGGGAGGGTCAAGGGGCAGAGAGCATACACACTAGAGTGCATCTTTCATTTGACCCTGGTAACAGCTAGGAACAAGTAGGTGGGTGTCCTAAAGTAGAAATAGGTGATTATATTGGCTGAGGTAATGCAGAGGTGGGATAATATCCCACGACATGCCCGTTTCATGTCCATACCGTGGATGTTAACTGACATGCCCAGGTGGAGAAAAGTGAGGGAGGACCTATCAGCAAAACACTCCTGGGCAGCAACATGATGCTGCACTAGGAGTCTTATTCTCCTTAGTGTCCCAAACATGGGTCAGAGTAAATCAGATGGAAGAAGGAAGGCCCAGTCGAACCAGTCAATGAGGATAGGATCTGGGGGTCTATATCAGTCCGTCAAAATGGCTGATTATCAAACAGCAGATGTTCAAACTGTTAAGTTTGAACACTGATAATCGTGAAGCCGGGGAACACCGAATTCTTTCCCAGGGAAAGAATTTGGTGGGCTGTTTCAGTGGCTTTGCGATTATCAGGACTGTGGTGGGAAGTTACGGGTCAGGTTAAGGTAAGTGTGCGATTGTGTGGACATTAGGTGAGTTAGGGCATGGGTTAGGTGAGTTAGGGTTAGGGCACGGGTGAGGTGGGTGCGTGATAGTGACAGACCTTAGGGTTAAGGTGGGATAGGTGAGTTAGTGTTAGGGCGTGGGTCAGGTGAGTGTGCAATAGTAACAGACCTTAGGGTTAGGGTTTGGGTTAAGTTAAGTGGATAGATAGTAGTGGATGTATAGTTTAGTGTAGGGTTAGATGTAGTATTTTAAGTGTGTATGTGGATTGCTGTTTTTTTTGTGTGCTTGTGTTGTGTATGTGTTTCTTGGAACAGTGATTTTTTTCCCTGGGAAAAAAAATCGCTGTTCTAAGACTTTGATGTTTTTGTACTTCGTGGTTAGAAGTTTGAACATATGGTATTCAAACTTCAGCCGTTTCAGTGAACTGATATAGACCCAGGATCTGGATGCAGATGGTCATCTGTACAGAAAGAAAAAATTCTAAAGTTGAGAATTATGATCCTTATAGTCCTGTTGCTTGGGCTGCAAATATGGAAATATACATGCACTAAGTCTGAAGCCATGGTTGTTCCCAGGTGGGAGTTTGGGGATGAAATCCTCCTACACATTTAGTTTAAATATATTACAGTAAGTAGCCGCATTTGTCTATTTCTGAATCAGTAAAATAACTCACAGGCTCTAACTGATGAGTCACTCTCTTCTTCTCTCTAATTAGATCAACCACTGTCCCCCCTTTATCACAGATCCATCACTTTCTCTCCTCATCTAGCCAAAACGAATGCTCCTTATACCAGTAATGTAGCCCTGACCATTCACACTCTCCTACTTCTCTACCTTTTTTTAGCTGAAGTTTCCTCTTTTTTCAAACACCTCTATTGAATTATCACTTGTGGCATAGGCGCATGTAATCAAACTCTGTTAGCAAGTTAAAATTAACAAACATTATGCTTCACATATATTGCTATATATCATATAACCTAAGCAACATTACATAAATTATTTAATTCCTGCCCTTTTTTTTAAACAAGAAACAGTTTTTTAAACCATCACTTACAACATAAGCAATCATAGAGCTATATAAATGAAAACAAACCACACCGACACAATCCTAGCTGCAAATATTTTACACCACAAACCATACCAACACATTCCCAGCTGCAAACATTATACATCACATATAATCTACCCAATCATTGTCAATCAGACATTACATAGCTCATTTAAATCCTGCCATCTTTTAAACCTCATTCTGCCCTTTACATTTTTTCCTATGTAGTTTGCTCCTACATTTTTCTAAAGATCTCAATCCCAGTTGTTTTATCTATGTTACTATATTCTCTACTTCTAATATAGTTGGTTTAGATTTTGATTTCCATTTTCTATTAATTGCTTTTTTGGCCACCATCATAATTATAAAGAGCAAGGCCTTACCATGTCTAGGCAATTCCAATTCTGTATCATAGCTCAGAAAAATCACATTCCTCTTCACATCAACATGCCCAGCCAGCATCTGTGACAGTGCATTCTGCAGGGAATCCTTAAAGTCCACCAACTTACTGCAGTCCCAGAAAATATGTTCCCAATTATTTCTTTATTACCCATCACTCCTCCAGCATTTGCTGTCTACTGAAGAAAAATTCTGAAGAATCTACTTGGGGTATAAAATATCTGTGTAAACATTTCCAAGCAAAAATCCTAAATCTTCCAGATGTTGTTGCATATTTGGGAGGCGTACATATATCTTGCCATTATTTCTTTATGAATTGCTTATCCATTGTCTCTTCCCAATCCTGTCTAAGCTCCTCTGATAGATTCTTATAGCTATCATGCAATATTTTATATGCTTTACTAATTATTCTTTTGTAATGGTAGCTTAAGTTCTAGGTTCTACTAAAAACTCTACCAGTGCTGGTCTTTCATTTAGGACCCCCCCCCCTCCAATTTCTTTCTCTTTTCTTATACTCCAATATCAGTCCTCTATAGGCAAGGCAATCTCTAACCTACAGTCCAAATAAATTCTTAGGATCTTCCCATTCTAACATCTTTTCTTCTCTAGTTATTTGCTCCCAACACCTTGATTTCTTTGCCATTTTTCTCCAATAAATTATAGCTCCCTCTTGCCTATTGTCTGTATCCCTAATTACAGTCATCCCTATCATCAGAATTTCCTTTCTCCATACCCATGTTGGCTTAGCTTTTAGAATGCTTTTTGCTACTTTATGAATATAATATTCTGTATGATTATTGTTATTCTCCTTAAAGGCCTGCATCCAAAATCACAGTTTCTCCTTGTTTCTTGAGCTTTCCCTCTGTTTCAACATTATCCCTTTTTACTTTGAATTATAGTTTTCTGTCTGTGCTATGTATAGGACCCTTAACGGTGTAGCCCTGAAATACCCCTTCAAATTGGGTAATCCCAGTCTGCTTATTTTCTATTGGAAGAATCAGCTTATCCCACTTCTTTTGCCGTCTTCTCGTCCCAGATAAGGTCCTTCAGCCTTTATTAATTGCTATCTACAACTTCTGCTCTGGTTGATAAAAGTGTGCCAGACCTGTGTATAAGACTAAAGGGACTAAACACTTTTTGACTGCTTATATCTTACTGTCCATATCCATAAACACAGCTTCCAGTTTCTCAGTTTTTGTATTCTCTTTTGTTTAGTCTTTCCCACATACCCTTAGCTGCCACACCAGAATAATGTTTAATCCATACTCCTAAATACTTCATTTTATCATGTCCCCATAAATAAGGATACCAATTACTTTACTTCTCAGTCTTAAATGTAATGATACATTCATAGTTGCTCTGCAACTTACATATCATACTATAATACATTATCAACCCCCTTCACCCCTTTCTGATATTTCCATATTACGCTGCTTGCTCTTTTCATTGCGTTAATTGCTACAAATAGCAGGTAATATTACAGTATTTTTTGCAATGCTATCTCTCTCTCTCTCTCTCTGCTATATACAAGCCTGTGTCTATTTTTAATGAATGATAATGACTGCATATGCCCATGCAAGCTATGCTCATTGTTCTGGTTCTAAATTATGTTTGTGTAAGCTATTGTACAGCTTTTTCTCTCATGTATGTACACTTATCTATATTTTATATTCCTTCTGATATAATGTAGGTGTATTTTATGTATGACAAAGCTGGTATGTGTCAAATGTAGAGATTTTCTAACTGGGCCTCTGCTGAGAAAGGGTTTTATTTAAGTAAGATGTTCGCACTCAAAAAAGATAAATAAATGAAATAAATAAATTGCTTCATATCTTGAAGTTGCAGAATTTGTAATTACAGGTTTTATACTGTTGTGAAGCTTTCTGACTCAGGGATCCTGCCTCCTGTTCTTAGGGGAAAATAATTTCTAGAATTAAGCAACCTAATTCTTGATAATTGTCATATCGCTTTGTTTACCCATGTCTTTGTTTGCAACAATCCTTGTTCAAAGCAAATATCTCATTTAAAAAGAGGCATTAACTTTCCTCATGAAATAATCAAGGTGACAAATAAAAGTACATAGTCAGATAATTAATTAAGCAGAGAGAAAGAGAACTAAATAGACACATGCATTCATCCGTAAACAAATTGCTCAAAGAAAATAGTCACCTTTGATTATAATATTCTAGGACATTACTATCATACCCCCTACACCATTTCTGTTAGTGTTATTCTTGCACTGTTGGCAATTAAATTGCATGCCAGAGCATTTGCAGTCAATGCACAGCTGAAAAAAAAATGTTCTGGAGAAAATGCAGTCTGCAAGTGTAGATAGGTCATTCATTTTTGTGAGAGCCATGTTCCTTGACTTGATGAATTTGACAAGCTATTTTTTATTTTTTTTTTTTGCATCATGAAAATAATGGTATGATAGAAAGCAATGTATCCTTGTTAATCTTTATTATCTATGCATACATTTCAGTGGTACTGCACTTTAATGACTAGGTCATTACTGGTACCTAGGCTTAGAGGATGAAAATGTTTTTCAGAAGATTGATTTTTTTCCCATCTTTCATTCACATTGATTAGTCTCTGATTTAATAGAACCTTGATACAACATTACACCAAAATCAATTAGATAATTCATCTTCTGCACCTGTAGGATAAGAATCTGCTATTATAACTGAATTACTTAAAATAAGTAAGCAGAAATGCTCTACCATAGATGTGACATGCTCAATATGTGCAGTGAAATGTTTATCAGCATAAGTAAAGAAGGAATGAAGTGTGCTGGAAACAAAAAGGGTCATTAAAACCAAGCATCAGTGATTTCACTAAGTGATAGCATGTCAGAAAAGAAGTATCCACACATGCTCACCATATTAATGATCAAAAAAGACATGTGACAATAAAAATTTACAGAAAAAATGCAGAAAAAATATGGAAGAGGTAGTGAATTTTGTCACCTACCCATACTGAATGTCTTTAAAAACAGAAAGGGAAAAGAAATGTATATTTGATGGGTAGCACACAGAACAAGATGAAAGAGAAACTCAATTCTCAGGGATCAGTAATTCATATAAAAGTATTGTTTTAGAACTCATAGATGACTAGTCGCACTTAGCCAAGCATAGTAACTTTGGGCAGATCAATTCCAATCAAATCAAACTTGCTAACAAGGATGTGTGCCTAAATGTCTTCCTACACAACTCTATAGTATTCATTACCAAAATATTTATCATGTTTACATTGTAAGGTTGCTCTGTTCTTATGCCTTTTTATTTGGCCAGGTAATTATCAGGTGGCTGTCCTCTGACAGATCCACATGATCATTCTATATTTTTTTTCTATTAAGAGAGTTATTGTTAACTTGAGTGTGGCATATACCTTTCACCTGTCTCTGATTTTACAGAATGCCCCTAATTTTGCCTCACTTTTTGCCCTGTGCCTCTGGTAAATCACTGAGGATTGAAGCCAGTCCATATTGCTGTACATTATATTTCCATAGTTTGCATTGTTCAGAAAATGCATCCTGATGCAAAGCCTTTTGTTCTTTAACTTTAAGTGCATTAGAATAATATTTAAAAATTGTCCTTGATTTTAGGCTTTTGCCCATCAAGTGTTTTTGGCTTTGTCCAGAATTTCTGAGCAGTGAAGTTGACATATATGGGATGGAAGATCACACACACACACACACACACACACACACATATATATATGTATATACATATATATATATATAATATATATATATATATATATATATATATATATATATATATATATAGGTCTCCTTCAAAACTTCTAAAACCCGTTAACATCTAATTTCATAGCACTGAGACCAGAACATCCAAAACCCAAAACATCTAAAACCCATAACATCGAATTTCATAACATCTAACACTACAAATCACAAGAAAATAACATCCCCTACAGATATAATGACAACAAACTACCAAACATACTTTTTACTACGTTTCTGCAGGGGGCAAGCCGCCCCTGCACCCCCCCATGTGGGGGGCTCTGGCCCACACCCCCCGTAAATTAAATATACTAACTCCAAGATCACACTACAGTGGGAAAAACTTAATTTCCTAACCCCACTGTATAAAGCCCCCCTGCAGAAATGTAGTAAAAAGTGTGTTTGGTAGTTTGGTGTCATTATATATCAAAGGGATATTATTTTCATGTGATTTGTACTGTTAGATGTTATGAAATTCAATGTTATGGGTTTTAGATGATTTGGGATTTAGATGTTCTGGTGTCAATGTTATGAAATTAGATGTTATGGGTTTTAGATGTTTTGGGTTTTAGATGTTCTGGTGTCAATGTTATGAAATTAGATGTTATGGATTTAGATGTTTCAAAGTAGACCTATATATATATATATATATATATATATATATATATATATATATATATATATATATATAAAGAAACTGCTGTAAAAAAAAGAGTAAAATCCCATGATTGGAGAAACTCCCTGGTCAGCCTCAGTAAGAAGCTGAGATCCCTCATAAAATCCTCCAAAGCTAGTTACGAAAACAAAATCGCCACTGACTCTAAAGACAACCACAAAGCATTCTCTAGCTATGTCAAGAATCTCAAAGGCAACACTTAGATCTGCTCTGAGTTAAAGCACAATGGCACTAAATACACAGAACCAACTGATATTGTCAATATCCTGGCAGATAGATTCAGTGCTAACTTTACCCCCCTGTCATCCCCTAAAGGGCTCATCTCTATACCAGAAGAATGCAAAGTTCCTGTAATCACGGCTGCACAGGTAAAAAACACACTATCCAAAGCCAAGAACACAGCATCCATGGGACCTGACAACATCCCAGGCTATGTTCTACATGAACTACAGAATGAATTGGCACTCCACCTAGGTACCATGTTCAATCATAGCCTCACCTCAGGCTATGTGCCCACTGAATGGAGCACAGCGACTGTTATCCCACTCCACAAAGGGGGAGCCACCACAGACCCAGGAAACTACCTCCCCATTAGCCTAATGAGCCTGGTTTGCAAGGCTATGGAACGCGTCATCATGGAACTTATAAACAATGACATTGGTGATCTCCAAACTCAGGACCCCACCCAGTTCGTGTTTGTAAAAGGCAGATCATGTCTCCTAAACCTGATAGACTTCTTTGAAGCAGTCACCAAAGCCGTAGATGAGGGTAAGGTGGTTCACACAGCCTATCGAGATCTTGCCAAGGCTTTCAACACCATCCCCCACTCTGGAATTATAGATAAACTCACTAAGCTAGGTATAAATCCCTATGTCACAAGATGGGTTGCCAACTGGCTCACTTACAGAACCCACACTGTGAAAGTAGCAGACTCCAACTCCAACTTCAGACCAGTGACAAGTGGAGTACCACAGGGTTCAGTCCTAGGTCCTGTCCTGTTTGGTATATACTTCTCTGAAGTACAGGATAAGACAGAAGGTCTTTGGCTAATGAAGTTCGCAGATGACTGCAAACTAGGAGCCATAATTAAAACTCCAAAAGATGTGGACATCCTACAAAAGGGCCTCGCTGAGACAGATGCCTGGTGTCAAAGCCATGGCCTCAAGCTCAATGCCAAAAAGTGCATTGTCATCCCTTTTGGTAAAAACTCTGTACCCATGAACTACCACATAGGCAGTAGTCTACTTAACACCGAAAGTGTGATAAGAGACCTTGGGACACAGGTGGACAGTAGTCTCTCCTTTGATAATCACATTGCCACAGTAGTCAAGAAATCCTTCTGCATAGCACACCTCATCACAAAAGGTTTCTCATCCATGAAAAAAGAGGTCATTGTTCCCCTCTACTCGTCACTCATTAGAGCTATTTTAGAGTACAATGCCCCTTTTGGTATGTACCTCACAAGACATCTACAACAACTGGAAAGGCAGCAGAAATACCTCACAAAGAGGATTACTGGCTCAAACAGATGCCCTATGCAGACCGTCTCAAAAAACTGCAGCTTTACTCCATCGCATATCGCCTACTCAGAGGCGATCTCTGCCTAACACACAGAGCTATGTCAATCCCAGAGCTTTTAGACATGCTCCACTTAAAGAAATCCCAATCCCTACGAGCTGCATGCTCCAGGGGCCTAAACCTTGTCACCACAATAAACAGAACATGCTGGAGGGATAGATTCCTGTCCCAGAGACTTCCCATACTCTGGAACAAACTACCTATATATATCAAACAAAGCTCCTCATTAGCACTCTTCAAGAAAAATCTTGATGATTGGATGGGAGATAGGAAATTCACCCTGGGGATCACTTCTGTGGCTCTGCTCGACAGTGGCACAGGAAAATAATTTTCTTGGGTGGCGAAAGCCAGGGTACCTTTTGGATAGGCTTATATAGGCCCTAGGGCCAATAGCCTAGTACCTACCTATGAACCTATATGGATGCACTGTGAAATTACAAATTACCAAAATCCCATACTGCAAAATAACGAGACCATAATGTCAAAAGTGCATTTACCTGAAAATTAAAAATATTGTCAGTCAAAATATTGAAACAGAAAAAGCACAGCTAACCTTCCTACCCTGCACCACTGCAATACACACCAAAAATAAAAATAAACACCAGTCTAATTCTCCACATTTAAGCAGGGACAAGCCCCCATGCACCCCCCACACCCCCTGCTAATTTAATATATCAACTCAGAGATCACACTACACCAAAGAAAAAGGTAAGTATACCATTCCGTGTTGTACAGCAACACATCTTCAGTTCAACACAATCTTATATGCAAATACAAACAACAAACTTCCTTATCTATTTACCAGTTACTAAACACATAAAACACCTCTACCTATAACATTTTCTTCACACTTCCACTTAAAAAAACAATATTTTTCATACCTATCCAACAGTTCCCTACCTCAGGACCTAACAGCCACCATCTTTTTTTCCTACAAACTACTAAATCCTAAAGGGATACTGCACAATTTACAAATATACTGCACAAGGATTAACTTCATTATGGCATTCTACTAATTGATGTTATAAACTTTAAGGTAAATGCATTTTCGACATTATGGTCTCGTTATTTTGTGGTTCGAGATTTTGGTAATTTGTAATTTCAAAGTAGATCTATATATATAAATATATATATATATATATATATATATATATATATATATATATATATTTTTTTTTTCTTTTTCTTTTGTGTGTGTGTGTGTGTGTGTGTGTGTGTGTGTGTATCTCTCTCTCTCTCTCTCTCTCTATATATATATATATATATATATATATATATATATATATATATATATATATATATATATATATATATATATATATATATATATACATACATATATATATATATATATATATATATATATATATATATATATATATATATATATATATATAAAATATAGTATGAATTATTTTGTTAAGGTAGTTTATTAGAAGATCACATTTTGTTAAATCTTACCAGTCAAGCAGTATTTCTTTTTTGTAATACCTTATGAGTATTTCAAAGGTCCCCTAACTCTCCAGTAGCTCCTACTCATGGGTTGCACTAAAAAAATACATCAACATTAGCTGATTACACTTCTATAAAGCCCTGGGTGAAGAGTTTTCTTAGTGATAAAAGACCTAGTTTGGGTAATTTATTTTCATAATGGTTTGAACATACCACTATCTTTCCTCATTAGTTTGCTGTGTGTTCTTGTGTCTTCCCTTTGTATTTGTTCATAGTGGCAGCCTACAGAAAATGCCCTGACTCTAACTTGATTCTAATTAAAGAGCAGTAGAGCTTTAAAACTATGTCAGGGGTCCTTGACATCATCTGTTTTTCATCTTAAGATCTTAAAGCTGTCCTTAAATATGTTATTTATTTGATGTTTAAATAAGATGGTCTTGTCATCATAAGCAATAAAGTCCCCACAAGCTTCAGATTTGTTAAGTCTATGTGTGAATTCTGAATCTTTTTTCAGTTCCTTCTTGCATCCTGATGACATACACATTGTGTCAGAGGTGTTCATGTATGGATGATACTGATGTGCCTAAAAGCAAACCATACAAACTGTATCCTTTAATAATGTACTAGTACTCTGACTGCTTAGAATGCTTTCAGTCTAGGTGAAGTAAAACACTGACTCTCTGGTGGTAATAGCTGTCAAATAGATATTTAGGGCAGACCAAAATATAAGTACTCAAGAAATCCATAGTTTTAGGCTCTGTGAAGACCACCTAGCTTAAAATCGTATGTGGAATTATAGCCTGTGATAAATATACTAGAGTGCAGCAAACAGGGATAAAATGTTATGCCCATACCTGCTTTGAATGATTTTGCTTTTATACTTTCTCACTCTCACCATTTATTTGTCTGATTTCTCAACTAACTGAAGCTCATTCAGCTTATAATTATCCATAAGCTATAGTGCTCCAATAATGACTATCACTGTCTTAAAAATACAGGCTTGGTAGACATCATCATGCAAATGTTTATCTACAGATACTGTCTTCACTGGATCCTCACACTGCTTAAACTCTAACATTCAGAGGTTGTTGTTGTGTCTTTCGGCTTTTCCCAGTTAGGGGTTGCTACAGCGGAACTCCGGTCCGCTAATGATTGGCAGTAGATTTTTACGTGCTGAGTTGCCGGCCCTGACATACAACCTTCAATGAAGGTATGCCCATTCACGCATGTCTCCACACAGAAGACGCTCTATCTGACAATCGAACAAAACAATGTCTTACTGTGAGGCGACAACGCTACTGCAACACCACTCTCCACAATTCCATTTGGGATAATTTTAAAGACAATCCCTGGGATTCAATAAACTCTGTGCAGGAATAGTGCTATTCTTGCACAGAGTGGTTCATGTCAGTGTAGCCAAAGCAGCGCCCTTGCATATTCATGAAGGTGAGCTGCTGTTAAGGCTAAACGGACATGAACCATGAACAAGTGCAGGGGTCATGTTTATGTAGTGCACGGACTACAAACATGTCCCCTGCACTCAGAAAGTAACGTACAGCACTTTTCAAATGCATTTCTGTGTCCATCAGGTGGTGTAGGTGAAGGAGTGCGCTTTTGGGTGCAGAGCTGGAGCATTCAGGAGTTCAGGGTCATGGCTGGACTCCTTGTAGAAAACCATGTGGAGAGACTGTTGCAGGGCCAGTGCCAGGGGGTCACAATACAAAGCGGTGGCCTGTGACCATTTCATACATGCTCTCACCAGTGCTACTGGCATCACCCTGACTGGTGAGTAGGTATAACACCACTATGCTGACCTAAAGCAGAGGAAGGGGGTGCTCTTGGCCCAGTGGATCCAAGATGCATGGGCGTGGAATGCTCCAGTAGTGAGTAAGTGTCACTATCAAGTAGTTTGTAGCAAATACTAGCCTGATAATGTGATAGACAGGTATGCATAATATTTGTTTTTCTCCCCTACAGTTGCAGCAGAGGGCTAGTAATGTAGAAGCCCATGCCGATAGACTGCTGAGGCTGTGGCGACAGGCTGGTGAGTACAAATCTATTTTGCAGTATGTTGTTCAAATGGCTAAGAAGGAGTACATCGCTTACTGCTAGTAGGTATACTGTTACTGTGTGAACTGAATAAATAAAAAATTTGACCAACTAATATTGATGTGTAATAAAGATTCCTACAAAAAATTGTTGTGTTTATTCTGGTGTGTTGTTGCAGACATATAGAATGTATACAGGTTCTTCACAGCAAATATGGCTGTGACAGCATACATTAACTGAGATTGTTTTGTGAACCAGCTGTTAAGAAAAACTGTAGATAGTGGAGCTGTAAAGCAAGATATAACTGAAATGTGAAATATATACTGCACTAAGCTCTGAACCCTACATCAGTTGAGAGTCTACGTGGTCATGTAACTTTACACTCCCATAGTGGCAGTCTCACCAGCAGTACTGAAGAGCGGGTGCTGTCCACACCACAATAGAGTAGGCCATGTGCACATGGTACTGGCTAGTCCCATGAGGGACATGGATCCAGCAGACAGCAGCCACCATCTGGCCTTAGGCCTGGTGGTACCAGTGAGACCCCTGGCAGGACCGGTTCATGTGTCTGTGGCCAAAGAAGGTGAACTGTACATCCTGTCATGTATGGCCCACAGCTGTCCAACATACACCTGTGTAGGGCAGCCACATGGTGTGACTGTGTGCATAAAAACACACACACATTACCATCACAGCCAGGTCAACTCCACACACACACACACACACACACACACACACACACACACACACACACACACACACACACACACACACACACACACACCATCTATGCATGGCCCATTCATAGAGCAACCCTCCAAACACACACATGATGTCAACCGTATGGCCCAGTCTAGGACTCTGGGAAACACATACAGCACCCTGTGCATATAATGATACCCATGCCACATCCTTGTCATCCATACCACTGATGCTGGGACATGCTAATATGGTTCTGATGCACAGGGTGAATCAAATACAGTTTACCTATGCAATGCTGTGTAAGGTGCTGTCAGCTGGAATTTGTAATGGGTACACTTCAGAGTGTGTGTACCTTTTCAGCCATGATGCATTACTGGTGTTAGTTACACTATCTGAATGTAGTCTCACATGCTGTATTCTGTTTGTGTTCTAGGTGTCTATGTGTCAGCAGGATGTGGCTCTGCAGACATTGCCAATGAGGGGTATAGCAGAGTGGTAACACATCGATTGTGTCAGAACTGAGGTACAGCTGTATATGTACACATTTACTAGGTCTGTGTAACAATTATTGCATGTGCCACAGAGTTTATAGGACTGAGGGGTGTATACAGGTAAGTCTATGGTGGTTGACGTCAGCAGCCATTATAAAGTGGACAATGGTAAGTGTAGTGGGTGGAACACACCTCAGATTGGTAAAACCCACACCCCCAGAGGATATTGTGTTGACCACACACACACATACACACACACACACACACACACACACACACACACACACACACACACACACACACACACACACACACACACACACACACACACACACACACTTGCCAGGACTGAGATTAGAACCCCTACCTAGTTTAATAACCTAGTTATTGCTAATGCAGTGCTATGCATTCATCACACATGCCACAGAGTTTATAGTGTGAGGAGTGTCCCACAGTTGTAATGTGAACATCACCAGCTTTTGTAAAGTATGGCAATGGTCAGTGTACTGGGAGATTGAGGCCTCAAAATGCTGTATTCTACAAATATACACACCTACACACACACAGATTTGTCAGGACTCAGATTAGAACCCCTACCTATGTAGTTATTGGTACTATAGTGCTATACAGTTACCACACACAGCACGGAGCTTATAGGAGGAAGAGTGTCCCAAGGTACCTATATAGTGAATAACATTGCCAGCCCTTGTAACGTATGGAAATGGTATGTGTACTGGGTGAGAAGGGCCTCAAACTACTTTCATCCACATGTTTACACACTCACAAACACTTTTATAAGCACTAATGCACACACACACATTTGCCAGTACTGAGATCCATAGGTTCATAGTTGTGTACTAGGCGAATGGCCATGGAGCCTTTACAAGCCAAGTCCATAGGATTACCCTGGCATTGTGCCACCTGATGATAGTCCCCAGTGTGTCTAATGGGTATAGCCACTGGAGTGATCCCGGGGTGGGATTTCTATTCCCCATCCACTCATTCAGAGTTTTCTTGAAGAGGGTCAGTGAGGTGCTCTGCTTGACATGTATGTGAAGTCTATTCCATAGTGTGGGAAGTTTCTGGGTCATGAACCTGTCCCTGCAGCATGTTCTGTTTATTGTGGAAATGGGGTTGAGGTCTCTGGGGCATGTGGTGTGGATGGATTGGGTTCTTTAGATGCAGCATTTCTGATAGAGCTGGGTCAGACATGGCTTTGTAAGTCAAGCAGAGATCACCTCTAAGTAGCCAATAATGATACAGAGAAGAGTTGGAGTTATCAGAGTCTGCCCATATGGACAAGTGTTTAAGGCCTAGGATCCTCTTTGTGAGGTACTTTTGCAGCCTCTCCAGTTGTTGCAGATGTCCAGTGAGGTAGATGCCAAATGGGCTATTGTACTCATTGATTGGCATAATGAGAGGAGAGTAGAGAGAGACAATGACCTCTTACTTCCTGGATGCAACACTCGTAGTAATGAGATGTGCTACATAGAAAGACTTTCTGAACACAGTAGCACTGTGGTGGTCCACAGAGAGCTCACTGTCAACCTGTGTTCCCAGTTATCTTATAATGACTTCACTGTTCCGTGGACTACCATCGATGTGGAGATTTGTGGGAACTATGTTGTTCCCAAAGGGGATGGCGGCACATTTTCTGGCAATGAGTTAAAGTCCAGGGTTCTGACACCAGTCGTTGGTCTCAGTGAGGCCTTTCTGCAGGCTGTCAACATCATGTGGGGAGGTAATGATAGCACCCACCTTGCAGTTGTCTGGGAACATTGTCAGCTATAGTCCCTTTGTGTTGGGCTGGACTTCAGAGGCAAAGATACTGAACACAAGGGGACCCAGGACAAACCCTGTGGGACTCCACTCATGACTGGTCGGCAGTCTGACATGGAATCTGCTGCTTTCACACCATGGTGTCTATCTGTGATCCAGTTTACAAGCCAACTAGTGATATAGGGGCTGATGCCTAGCTGAGTGTGTTTGTCCATGATTCCTGAGTGGGGAATGACATGGGCGGCACAGTGGTGCAGCGGTTAACGTTGTCGCCTCACAGCAAGAGGTTCTCCAGTTCGATTCTTGGCTGGGGTGCCTTCTGTGTGGAGTTTGCATGTTCTCCCTGTGTTCGCGTGGGTTTCCTCCGGGTACTCCGGTTTCCTCCCACATTCCAAAGACATGCATCTGGAGCATTTCTCCCCGGGCCTCCGCTGAAAACAGGCTCTTTGGAACCTAGTCGGACATTCCCGGTCAACAAATGATAAATAAATAAATAAATAAATAAATAAATATCCAAGGATTAGAAGGCCTGCCTATCTTGTTATTTATTCCATACTGTTACACAGTTATTGCACACGGCACAGAGCTTTTAGAGCTGCAGAGTGTCTACAGTTACCTCTACAGTGGATGACAACAGTGGGCCTTGTAAAGTGGACATTGGGACATGTACTGGGCTGACCACAGCAAAAAATTGCAAAACCCACCCCAACTGGATATGGTTCTCACTCAAACACACCCACTCACCAACACAGGATACTGTTCTCACACACACACACACACACACACACACACACACACACACACACACACACACACACACACACACACACACACTTGCCAGGACTGAGATTATAACTCCTATCTATCTAGTTATTGCTACTACAGTGTTTTGTATTTATCTCATGTGCCATGGAGCTTATTGGGGGAAGGGTATCCCAAGGTACTTCTAAGGTAAGAAACATCACCACCCCTTGTAACATATGGTAATGGGAGATGTACTTGGTAAGAAAGGCCACAATATACTTTAACCGACATGTATACATACACGCATTTTCCAAAACTGAGATAAGAACCCCTATTTATCTAGTCATTTGTACTATAGTGCTACACAGTTAGCACATGTGCCACAGAGCTTGCAGGGTTAATGACTGATCAAAGGTACATCTAAGGTGACTGACATCAGCAAGACTGCTAAAGTAGGGCCATGGGAAGTGTACTTGGTGTGAATGGGTTCAAAATCTTAAACCTATAAATGCACACACTTTTACATTTGCCAGACCTGAGATTAGAGCCCCTACCTAACAAGTTATTTGTACTATAATGCTACGTAATTATCGCACATGCCACAGAACTTGAAGGGCTGGGGGATGCCCAAAGGTACTTCTAAGGTGACTGACATCAACAGGACTGCAACAGTAGGGCAATGGGAAGTATACTGGGTGTGAATGGGCTCAAAATCTTAAACCTATAATCAAACACACTTTTACATTTGCCAGGGCTGAGATTAGAACTCCTATCTAACTTATTACTTGTACTCTACGGTTACACCATTACCAAACATGCCACAGAGCTTGTAGGGCTGTGGGTTGCCCGAAAGTACTTCTAAGATGACTGACATCAGCAGGACTACTAAAGTAGGGCAATGAGAAGTGTACTGGGTGTGAACAGGCTCAAAATCTTTAACCTACAGACACACCCATACACACACACACACACACACACACACACACACACACACACACACACACACACACACACACACACACACACACACACACACACACACTTTTATATTTACTAGGACTGAGATTAGAACTCCAACCTAAATAGTTATGCAGTTGTTGCATACTCCACAGAGCTTAGAGGCCAGAGACCAGTCCAACAGTACTTCTACAATGAATGACATCAGCAGATCTTGAGAAGTAGGGCAATGGGAGGTGTACTGGGTGGGAATGGACTAAAACACTTATTCCTGCACCCCCCCCCCACACACACACACTGTTACATATGCCAGGACTGTGATTAAAACCCCTACATATTCAGTTATTTATATGTGAGTGTTACGCAGTTATCGCATGTGCTATAGAGCTTACAGGACTGAAGCCAGTCCAAAGGTACTTCTAAGGTGAATGACATTAGCAGATCTTGTAAAGTAGGGAAATGAGAAGTGTACTGGGTGGGTAAGGCATCATAATATGTAGACCTACAGACACACACACAGTTAGGTGATGTGATATTCCAACCCCCACCTCAGTACCATCAGACAATGAATCTCATCTTCATGCTGGCACATGCCAGTGGTTACATCTGGTATGCAACTGTCTGCATCAGGACATCACTCTCTGCCATTCAGGGTATCCCTGTGTATGACTCACTCTGTGTGTGTGTCTCCCTTTGTGTCCCTCTCTATCACTGTCTTTCCCTCTCTTCCCCATGTCTGTGTGTATGCTTGACATATTGTAAAATGTTGCCCGTATATTTGTATGTGTGTATCACATGCAACAGATGCAGATATACCACATATATGCCACCTACAGCCAGCTGTGTGTAATGATGTCTGATGAGTGCATGTGTGGAGACAGTTACATTTACATAGCTGTGTGTATGCAAAGATATCTGAACAATACAGATATATACTGTATAGTCCGATTTGGTTTCAGACATGGGCTACACTTCTCTAAGTGTAGGAGCATGCTCAGTATGACCTTCTATAGTAAGTGTGGGAATCTATTCCAGGAGTAGTTGTACTCCTGTCCAGAGTGTTGTTTGCTACAGCCATACATTGCAACCTGTTTGTGCAAGATATCTGGAAGTAGGCTGCCAATATGGGGAAACAATGGGCCAAACATAGGGGTTACCATAACTATTGCTCTTATCAATGTATGAGTTGCTTGAGTTACAGGGTTTATTTTAGCAAACATTTTCTGGCATATGTAATGTTTGACATGGTACTGTATTGTGCATTACCTACTGACAGATATAATTGGATCATCACAGTTATTTATCAGAGAAATACCAGATGGATGATGCATAGACCTATATTGTGAGGTAAAGGCTAGTTATTATTGCACAATCTGGCCAGTTAGGAGGGGTGGGTACAGCCAATTGACTGATGAAGCTGTGTAAAAGGTCCAACACCTTGGTGATATACTGGCTGGGGATCCCCTGGTTGTGCCATATTCTTCTTACCTGAAAGGTCATATCCTGGTGTGGCCATACCTGTCAACTGTACAGATTCTCACAGATTATCCAGATTCATACCTTATATATCTGGTCGGTTTCCCTTAGCATTGTGGTTTTCTAGCACATTTCTTGCAAATCACTCAGGGTTGCAGTCAGGGAATAATTACAGAACATTAGAGTTTTAGACTTCACACCCTTCATGACATCCATGCTACTACACACACCCCTCTGTTATTCTATTAACTTTCTAACATTATGAGAGCAATATTTCAAATGTGTCCCTATAGTTGGGCCTTTATCCCGCCATTATGTGTAGCTTTGTCAAGATTTCTTCCTGTATGAGGTTGAGAGGTATGCTACTAGCCTTTAGCAGCATGGCCTTACATTTGCATTTTAACTGTGTTATGTTGATAGTATGGACCCCATGACTCCCTATAAAGGCACTATGGGTGAGGCCCAGGCCTTTGCCAGATGTCTGAAGGCCATGTGAGACTGATGCAGGCCATCTGTAGCAAGGCAGTGCATTATGTCACTCATATGGTCCCAGGCTGTCAGGCAGTGGAATCCCTTGTGGTGACAATAGTAAGTGACAGAATGCACTGCTGTGTTACTAGGTACCATATCTCTCTACGTATGTGAGCCAGACATCTGGACAAAGCCATGAGTAATTGGGTGACAAAGGCCTAAATATATGGACCATTGTAACTATTGGCCTTACAAACCTGGAAAGGTGATACAATAACAGATTTTGCATTAAAATGCATTCTTGCATAGGGTATGGGGTCTGAGACACTACAATCCATCATTATTTTCTGACTTTAGACATTTTTGGTTTGCCAGTTATTTCCAGACAACCACAATTTCAGAAAAAAGACACCACAAATTTGATGCAAACCTCTGTACATTCTGCAATAGGTCTGTACAGTTGGGAGGTATGGTAGGCACTGTGTAGGTTACTCCAATCTGTGTACTGTTCATATGTGAGGCCCCCTGTACATGACCTGTCCAGCTTCCGGGCGGTAATGGATATTGACATCTGGACATTGTATACGACTCCCACTGTAGGTGTAGCTGACATGCAAAATAGTTGGCACTGCATTTCATGGAACATGGCCCTGTCTACCATAGTACTGTACCTAGGCCACTAGGGCATAACAGCCATGAGAAGTTGCTGGCCACATCCTGATAGTATTCCCCACACATATGCATAGCTCATTGACCCCTGCATATTGTGGACATGCAACAAGTTATCCTGTTGATTGGAAAAGCCCTGGCAATGTGTGCTCTGCTGCTATTACCCTACAAACTTACATGTTACTGCATTTCTATGGGAATATGGATGTGGGGGGCATAACTGTCAATGATACACATTTGCACAGACTGTGCTGATATTGGCTTTACATTTTGGTTCCATTTAGCATAGTATTCTGTCCTGTCTTGGAGAATATTGGCATATCACTAGAGACCACAGGTTAGATTGTAATGCCATACAATTGAGTTTCACACTTCTTACCCTTCAGAGCCTTACTGCAAATGCAAGGCTTGCTGTGATATCCCTGGGTAGGTCTGTAGGGGGGATTCCATCATTGTCGCCATTGGTGGACCTTTGCCAGACATTTCTTTATGGTGTTCTACGGCTGACTTGTGTGAGTCTGAGGGGTGAGTGTGGGATCCCCACAGTGACATAGATGCATGTGACCTAGGACCCGCCCTTAGTTTTCCCCCCACATATACTGCAGTGGGGTTTGTCACCGTAAATGATACTGCATAATGTTGGGAAGCCAGTATTGTGCAGATATTTCCTGGTATCCCACATAGCTGTCTGTTGTCTGCTGCTATCGCAGTAGGCCACCCCATTCCGTTGCATGCATGCAGCATTACCATAGATATGCTACCAAAACATATTAATCCATTCATTTATTGTTAAGAAGACTGACTTACCTTGTGCTTGTGGGAGTTGTGAGGATGGTGCTTGAGGGCTGCCTATTTTGGATGCACACAGTACACTGCCTATACATGGTAAACTACAGGTAATGTGATGTGTGTGTCATCCAATTTACTATGTGTGTGAGTCAGAGAGAGGTGTCAGTCCATGGGTCCTTACAGTGTTAGTGTGTGTGCTATGCATTGCCTCTTTTCTAAGGCCTGGGCATACTGGGCACGCCTCCATCTGCCTACAGGAGCAGGCTTAGGAGCTTCCTCCTCTGAGTCCCTCTGTGCCTGTTGGGACCTTAGCAATGGTGGTGGGCTGTGTGGCCCTTCCCAGTGCTGTTCCTGCTACAGCTGTTTCCACAGGATCATATTGTGTAGCATGGCAAATACTATGAACATGTGTGCACATGTGGCTTGAGAGTACTGCAAGCCTCCACCAGATATGTCAAGGCAGCGGATCCATGACTTCAGCATTCCAAACACATGCTCTATAATGATCCTGGTTTGTGCATGTGCCTCATCATGGTGTTCTTCAGTGGGTGTGTTTGCATTTCTGATGTGTGTCATCATCCACGGCTCCAGTGCATAGCCAGCATCCCCCAGCAGATGGCCATATGGGATGTCCCCCATGTCAAATCCCTGATACAGTTGTAAGGAATGCCAGATGTGCGAGTCGTGATACTTTCCAGGGCTGCCAGTACACACATTCATGATAATGCCCTGGGCATTGCACACAACCTGGCAGTATTTTTTTATTTTATTTATTTATTTGACATTTCTTAACTGGGTTAGTCCAGCTGGGTTGTGGCCTGTTTTCAGTGGAGACCCGAGGAGAAAAGCTCCAAGAAACATACAGTTTACAGAAAGATGATAGTATATACATTCATAGTATGATAAGAAATAGATTATACAATAATAATTGAAATTCAACAGCAAAATGCAACACTTGTAGTAATATCTATTCTAAGTTTACAGAATAAAAATGTATTTACATATTTATAACAAGAGTTTGGCCCATCAGAATGAGTATAAAGTAGAGAAATATCCCCTAATAGAGGTAATATATTGTTGAGATGGGGGTTATAGACACAGTTCCCAAGAGGAAGAGAGGAGTTAAGTTGGGGATTGACAAGGACAGATTTTTGGTGTTAAGCAGATGAAGTTTGAGTTTTTGTGATAAGTGATTGAATGACTTGGCAGCTACCACTCCAACACAACCCTGTGTCAAAAATTGTGCAAAGATATTGCTGCTCCTCCCACACCCCTGCAACTTCCTATACCAACAACTCCCTCCTTACATAGCACTGGAATACTATGACAGTGCACTGGAATTTTTTCAGTGCACAGGATGATTAACCAAATATTTGACAGTTTTGCTGTCAACCAACTGGAACATATAAATAACTTGCATGTGTGTATTAAAACAATACATGCACAATAAAATACTCACAAAAAAGTGAGTTATAAATGCATATCTCTACAGGGATCTAGAACTTTTGCACAAAAGTGCAAAAGCCCAAATCCATTATCACCAAACACACTTTAATGAAAGCGCTTTTCACTGAAAAGTACTCTCATTAAAGTGTTTTAAAAAAAACAAACAAATCTACGTTTATGCAGGGAGCAAGCCCCCCTGCACATCCCACTCCCCCCCTACTTAAATATTCTCACTCAGAGATCACACTACAGTGGGGAAAAGGGAATTCCCCCTTACCCGCACCGTAGTACGATCTCCGGAACAGGCATACTTACACGAAAGTGCTTTTTCGGTGAAAAGCACTTTCACGTAAATATGCCCCACCGATAATCATTCAGTGGAAAGTGCATTTGGGGATCTGTACGGATCCCCTCTACAGATACATAAATACCTCACCATCTTTCTAGTAAGGGTGGTTCAATCAGCTACATTTCAACTCTTGTAGAACTGAAGAATGTCCAAGCCCTCATATTCCCTTCCCCCTATAAATCACATTTCTGAAAGACTGCTCATTTTGACACCCCCTCCCAAACAGGGTGGGGCTAGCAGGTTTGGTGCACCATAGTTTTTTTTTTGGGGGGGGTTATTAACAGTCTGCATACACTGTAGCCATCTTGTCTTTTTTACTTGCTTAACAGGGTAGGTGAGATGATCAACAGACCCTGTTCAGCCACAACTCAGGCGATGAAAGCAAAGGTTATGACTGACAATACAATTTTAAGTTTAAAATGTTTGCATATCCACCTGACTTAAGAATCTCATACTTAAAGCACCACAACAAAGCAAATCAAGACCACATGGTACCTGCAACAGAACAGTGGCAGAAAGTTATCTTTTTGGAGCCAGACCTGTACTTGGGTAGTGAGGCAAAGGACCAGTTTTTACACTCCTCACCGATTACACACAAACATTAATAAGTTAATCTCCTTTCACCAAGCCAAAAAAAACAAATGACTAAAATAACAGCAAGCAGCTGTTAATGGGGGGGGGGGGGCTTGTGATTTATATAGACCGTACCCTGTTCACCGGGTGGTGCTTTGATGTGGATGTGTGTTCAGTCTATCGCAACCAGTACCTCCGGGTATTCTGCTACATGGTGGAAGAGACGCATATTGCTGGTCCACTCCTCATGGGTGTTGGGGAAGTAAATGTGCTCACCAGCATGTGGTAGGATGGCATCCAGGAACTAGTGGAGTACCCTGTATACAGATGCCTGTGAGACCCCCATGATGTCCTCAGTAGATCTTTGGAAAGTACCTGTAGCTAGTATTCTTAAGGCTCCACATACCTTGGTATCCACTAGGATGGGTTTCCCTCTGCTGGCTCTGGGTCTGAGTTAAGGCTGGCACAGCTCAATGATTTGCTGAAGTATGTCTCTGTCCCCCCTGTAGCACTCAACTATCTCCAGATTATGTAGCCCCTGGTAAGTTACCCTGGGTCTGATCACTCTTCTCTTCCTCCTCGGTCTTTGGTGGTTGTCAGGATTATCCTCCTCACTGCCCTCAGCCTCTAGCACATACTGATAGATGAAAGCAATGGCAGCCACTAACACTTTTTGGTTAAAATTCCCCTGGATGTGTACACCAATGGTGGAGAGTTTGTGGGAAAAACAGACTGGAAGGTGTTTGCATAGTTTATACTGTTGTGCTGCAGGTGCTGCCTGTATGATTGGCTGACTATGATACATTCCAACTGCCAGCTATGTTATCTGTACTTGATTGCTTTTATTCTGCTATTTCCCTTCTCATTTCCCCCCCTTTTAAGCCCCAAGGTGCACCATGCAAACCCGGTGCCCAAATGTAAACAGTCCTGCTATTTCCATTTTTCTTTTTGTTTTAGAGCCGGTGCGTGCCGTACAAACCCATTTAGCTAAAGTAAACAATGAGAAATGGCCCTCCCCTGGACATGAACGTGCTTTTCATTTCATGGAATAAGTCAATACACCCTCAGACACACACCCGTGCTTAGCTATGCTTAGCTAAGCTCAAATGTGAGCCATGGAGCTCCAATGTGCTTACACCAAGCATGACATACTCCCTTTACATGTCAGCTGCTTCTCCTGCTTACACCACTGCCTTATAACTCCTACATGTTTAAGTGTAGTTTGGCACCTGTCTTCTTTTTGTGATTCAGTAAATTTCCCTTATTAGCATACCCTACTGCCATAGTCCCTAGTTACAGCATTACACCAGAACCTTTCCCCTTCGCAACCACTGTTCACTGCTGTTGTCTCTGATTCTGCATGCCATAGACTGTAATGGCAAAATACAGATTTCACTTAAAATTGCCTTATCACTTTTTTTTTTCAGCACAATCCCGTTTGCGCACCACTGCCCTATGCTTAAACGGCCGAGATCAGCCCCCAAAAAATAAACTTTGATTTTTATTATTTTGCAACACTTTTCCATGCCAATGGCTATATATCTGGCCATTGCCATGCTTAAGGATTATAATACATGCTTTAGTTTGAGCTGTCATACCTCCATTTTGATTTTTGCAGAAATTAATTCGGCTAGTAGTCAAATACATTTCTGCATGCTACACTATTCTGCCACAGATGCCTGCCTGCTTACTGGATTGCTAATTGACCTCATTTGCATGTTTTGCACCAGCAAATTAGGTCATTAGCAAAATCCAGTCATGTCTGTGGCAGAATAGTGTGTTAGCAGGCTCATGCACATCCTCAGACTTGTTTACTGGATTGCTCGTCGGCTATATTCCATGCAGGAATAGCTACACTATTCCTGCATGGAAAAAATATGTCATTGAATCCTGGGGAATGATTGCATGTATGGGTTATTACAGGAGATACTGCAATATGTTTTCAAAATTAATCACAATTTTAAGCAGTTGCTCGAACATGAGAACGATCTCCCTGTGCTTATTAAAACTGTGGCAGGGACTTGTAAATGTGGCTACTGTAATCAATGCACATTTGTAATGCAAAAGGAATTTTTGATTATGGATAATTTATTTAAAAGTGAATTGTTTTTGCAATCTGATAACTGTGCCACAAGAAGAGTTGTGTACATTACTAAGTGCAATTCTTGTGCAGAGTATTGTGTGGGTAAAACCAAGTGCCCCCTCTGGAAGAGAATTTATGAACACCATGAACCCCCTCAGGAAGAGAATTTATGAACACATTTATGATATTAACAAAACTAATAATAACAGCACCTTATATAAACACTCTTTGGTATGTCATGACTATAAATAGTTTACTTTTGAATTTTAAAGATTGTACCTCACAATCCAAGAGGGGGCAGCTGAGAAACCTTATTAGAAAATAAGGAACTTTTGTGGCAGATCCATCTTAAAGCACACAATTCTCCAGGGATTAATGGAGTTTTATTCAATATCCTTGTTCTTGAAATCAGCTAAGCTGCAGGTGTATTTATATGAAGTTTATGGTATGTTTATACTGGTGCAGTTTTTATAATTTTGGGGTTTATGAATTCTGTATATATTGCAATGTATTGTATTACATTGCATTGTGTTAAGTTTCTATATCACTTTAAGAGTTTGACTGGAAGTCTTGATTTTAAATATTTAAATGCTTGTTTTATGATTTTGTTTTATTAGTTCTGATGAAGTCCATGATGATGTGAAGGATGAAAGCACTTAACTCAGTTCAAAACCCTACGGTAATAACACTGGTTCTAATCTTAACATTTGGATTATGTTTGATTCTGTTTTATCTCTTTCTGCACTTTTTAGTTATTAGTTATGTGAGAAGAATTGTCTGGCATTTTGGTTCCCAATAGCTTACAACCTCTTTATTCAAGAATCAGGAACAGATTCAAAAATAATGAGGGACAATGGTCCCAAACCAGGGGTGATTTCTGAATATTACTCTAATTCACTTAAAAAAGTTAATACAATAACAGGTTTTGAATCAACATGCATTTTGTGACCACTACAAAGTACAAAACCCTAATATTTAGCATTATACTGACAGAAACTCTCAGCAATTCACCAGAAGGAAAAGAAATATGAGGAGCAGGGAAAACAGATCAGGAATGTTCAGCAAAAACAGGGTCAGTTGAGAGGTATGGTGAAACAGATTTTCTGAGATTGTTCGAAATGCATGGCAGCCACTTCTTCAAGACATAAGAGCACAGTGAGACTATTCAGTATTCATGCTTAGTTTACTTTCTTTTCTAGGAAAAGAATACAGATGTAAGTGCATAGCAGATTATGGATAGATTAACTATTAATTTCACTTCATATCTCAAGTCTTCCTCAAAATGTATTTATCATCACCTGAAGATACAGCCTATCACCTCCATGAACTATTGGCTTATTACCTGCACTAGGCGCAAGTTACTTGTTGCCATTTCTAATTGGTCATATTCATACTATTCCATTTGTTTCTTCAATAAAAACAATGTGCAACTTCATATCCTGCAAATAATCCAACACTAATTTCGCAGCCAACTCATGTTTCTTCATTAATATAATGTTTTTTAAGCTGGAACCATCAAATCAGTGTGCACATTTTTAAACATGACTGAACAGCTGTTTCACATGTTGCTAAACCTTGTTAATAAGAATGTAGGAGAAAACATTTGGAATACCAATTTATGTTACTAAATGGAAATTTACATAAATGACCTTGCATGCCATCAGTTTATCTTCCATGCACATAGATGTAAACTCTCTCTCTCTCTCTCTCTATATATATATATATACATATGTATATATATATCAAGCAAAAAATCAAAACTAAAATATAGTAAACGTCCCACAAAAGTATTGATGAAAAAATTCTGATGGAAGGTGTAGATCCAATATCATGAAATATATCCAATAAACGATAATCCAATGTAGTAAAAAGAATCTATTTTAATGAAAAAGAACACGAGCGCTTTCACGGACACACAATCCGCTTCTTCAGACGTTATAAAAAAGCATCCCAGAACTACATGCTTATATAGCACAATCTATCATTCAGTTATTCAATCAACCTCATTCAACTAGTTAATAAGTTAGAATACAAAATACAAAAATATAAAATATAAAATATATATCAAACTTAAGACAAAAAATTCATATAAACTGTTCAAAATACATTCAAAACTCACAATCTATATAAATGAACTCATTAGAAAATATATTCTAACTAACAAATGTTCATGAGAGGAATATGCATATCTAACTCCCTCATAATGTAATCGACTATCATTACTTAGGGGTGTGGAACTATCTTAAAGCCCTTGCTTTAAGCAAGGGCTTGAGTGGCACACAATCATTTAGTCCTCTCCCTCTATGTGCACCTAGCCTAAGTATCCACTTAACCTCCACTCTCTCAGTCTCATTAATAATATCACCTTGACGAATATTCTCTTTCTGAATATGCAGTATCTGAAAGAGAAATGTGTGATTATTTCCCATGCCTAGGGTATGCTTAGCTAAAGCACTATATTTGTGTTTTCTATCCGTACAGTAGACATGGTCCCTAATTCTTTCTCTTAGGGACCTGTTAGTTTTGCCTACATAAAAACAGAAGCACACCGTACAATATGCAACATATACTACATTTCTGGAATTACAATTGCCATTGTTTTCCTTAATTCCCATAAATAACCCATATCTGGATGTTTAAAGAACCGTGACTCATCTATAAGAGTACACTGGACGCACTTTCCACACTTCTTGGTACCAGTAAATATTGTCTCCTGTGGATTTTGTTTAACCATGTTCATGCCACGATAACATAATTGTTGCTTGAGACATTTCTGATTGCTATATACAAAAGTCAGGTAGTCTCCTATCAAACTCTTGGTGGTATCATCCACCAGGAGGATATGCCAATTTCTTATTATCGCTTCCTCTACCCTTTTAACATTATTACAGTATGGTAGTGTAATGGCTACATTCCGCCTAGTTTCATTCTGTCTTAGCGATTTAACATCCCTGGCTGAATAATAGGGTTTAGCTCTATCCTGCCTAAATTTAGAAACTTGCATATATGCTCTATTGATCTCTTCCTCCTCATACCCCCTGCTAAGAAAACCTTGCTTTAACGTTTCTAATTCATCATTGAGCATTTTGTCTTCACAGCATAACCTTGAAATCCTCATAGCTTGCCCTTTAACAATATTTCCAAACAATCGTGAATTATGCATACTCTCTCTATGCAAAAAAGAAGGTCTATAGCATGGTTTCCTATAGACCTTAGTTCTACATTGATCAGCTTCTATAGACACTTTAACATCTAAGTAATTGATGTAAATAAGGGAGTGTTCCATGGTAAATTTCAAAAACATGCTAGTGGAGTTAATATGATTTACAAAAGATATAAGTGTCTCCTCACTTCCTTTCCACAGCAAAGAGTTCATCCACAAATCGTCTGTAGAATAATATGTTAGGATGCTCTAGTAGGACCTCTTGTTCCCATGCTACCATTACAAGGTTAGCATAAGTATTTGCACAGCTCGTGCCCATTGCTATCCCTTTCTTTTGTCTAAAGCATTTATCCTGAAATAAAAACACGTTGTTTTCTAAGACTAATTCTAGCAATAGGCATAAAAAATCAGCCTTAATCAAATTTAATAGATTTCCTTCAACTAATAACCTCTTAAGCATATCTATTCCTTGTTCATTAGGAATACAAGTGAAGAGTGCTTCCACATCCATGGTAGTCAGCATTACACCCACTAAGCTCTCCATTTCATGAGTGCACTCATATAGATCTTTCAAAAATTGTTCTGTGTCTTTAAGTACATATATATATATATATATTTAGACAAGACACTCTTAAATTCATGGTCTAAATATATAGATATGGGCTCCGTTAACCAGCCCGACCCTGCTACTATAGGTCTAAAATTAGGTTGTATTGGATGCTTATGGATTTTGGGTAATCCATGTAGTCTAGGTATCAAAGGATGTTCTACAAAAAAATATTCAAATAATTCATTAGTTATAAATCCCATGCTTTTACAATCTTGAATAGTCAGGAGAATATTTCTTTGTATCTCCTGAACTGCATCAACAGGAATTTGCTCATAAGCATCTTTAGTTAACATATCAGACATTTTGTAATAATAGTAGCTAGAGTCCATTACTACAACGGGACCTCCCTTATCCGATGGTTTTATTACAATGTTGTCATTCATTTGCAGTTGTTTTAGGGCATGCCTTTCTCCCCTACTTAGATTATAATTATCTGGTATATTGTTAAGTTCAAGTTCATTGTAAACAGTATTTTCAAAAGCTTTGAGGAAAGTTTCAACATTTGCCGGTAAATGTTGTATATAATTGCTCTTTCATTTAAAACAACTAGCATTACAACTATCTGCATTGCCATACATTAATTTCAAAACCAAATTACGTGTGAACATTCGTACAGCCAAAACGGCATCACTATTGTCCATAGTATCAGTAGGAATAAAGTTCAAACCTCTATTAGGTTCATAGGTTCATAGGTTCATACTAGGCTATCTGCCCTAGGGCATTTATAAGCCTAGCCAGAATGTGTTAGGCTTTCGCCATCCATTTTAAATTTATTTTGCTATGCCCTTTTTCGAGGTTAGTATACTGTGCCTCTGTCTAACAGTGACACAGAAGTGATACCTGGGGTAAACCTAGGATCTCCCACCCACTCATCAAGATTCCTCTTGAAGAGAGTCAATGAGGGACTCTGCCTAACCTGAACTGGGATTTTATTCCAGAGTGAAGGGAGCCTCTGGGTTATGAATCTGTCCCTCCAGCATGTCCTATTTATTTCAGTGCTGAGGTTCAAGTCTCTCAAGTGCATAGCTCGATGGGATTTGGATTTTCTGAGGTGCAGCATGTCCATTAATTCCGGGTTGGACATGGCTTTATACGTCAGGCACAGATCGCCTCTGAACAGGCAGTATGCCACTGAGTAGAGCTGGTGTTTCTTTAACTGGGCAGCATATGGCATCTGTTTGAGCCCTTTGATCTTCTTGGTGAGGTACTTTTGGGGTCTTTCCAGTTGCTGCAGGTGTCTGGTAAGGTACATCCCAAAAGGGGCATTGTACTCAATTATGGGCCTGATGAGGGATGAGTAAAGAGGTACAATGACCTCCCCTGATCTAGATGTGAATCCCTTCATGATTAGGTGGGCTATATAAAATATTTTTCTAACCACTTTGGCCACGTGGTTGTCAAATGAGAGATTGCTATCAACTTGGGTCCCCAGGTCCCTAATTACTTCTTCTGTACTTAATGGATTACCACCTATGTGGTAATTTGTGGGCACTTTGTGTTTTGCCAAAGGGATGACTATACACTTTTGGCATTTAGCTTGAGGCCATGGCTCTAGCACCAGTTGTCTGTTTCTATGAGGCCCTTTTGGAGGATGCTTGTGTCGGCTGGAGAGTCGATTATGGTGCCCAGTTTGCAGTCATCTGCGAACTTGGTCAGCCACAGTCCTTCCGTGTTGGCCTGTACCTCCAAGAAATATATATCGAACAAGAGAGGTCCCAGGACTGAGCCTTGTGGGACACCACTTGTAACTGGTTTGGAGTCTGACATGGCTCCAGCAATTCTAACCATGTGGGTTCTGTCCTTGAGCCAGTTTGCAATCCATCTAGTGACATAGGGGTTTATATTTAAGCTGGTGAGCTTATCTATAATGCCCAAGTGGGGTATTGTATCGAAGGCTTTTGCGAGGTCCAGGTAGGCTGTGTGGACCACCTTCCCCTCGTCAATGGCCTTGGTGAATGTTTCAAAGAAATCAACCAGGTTTAAGAGGCAGGATCTGCCCTTAACAAAGCTGAACTGGGTAGGATCCAGTGTCTGTAGGTCCCCAATATCTTTATTTATGAGGTCCATGATGATCCTTTCCATAGCTTTGCAGACCAAGCTAGTCAGGCTTATGGGGCGATAGTTTCCAGGATCCGTTGAGGCACCACATTTATGGAGAGGGACCACTGCTGCTGTTCTTCGTCCGGGGTCAAGTTGTGGTGGGAAATATTCCAAACTAAGTTCCCTGGTTCCACATTTTCTTGATTGTCCACACTTGTTGGTTCGGTGCTTCTTTCCTTTTTTGACCTTGTTGGCCATCCATGTCTATAGACCTTTTACTCCCTGGTCGAATAGGCAAAGGTACGACCAGAAAAGCCTGGTTCTGTGTTTTTTCAAGTTGAATTTTTCTTCTTACATCGCTGTTTTGGCGTACAGAATGTTTGCCCTCTTTTGATTGCTGCATGTCATATGGAATGTCCATGGGTGTGGAATAAACTGATGTAGACTGTGGTGGAGATACCATAGTCCCTTCCAATGTAGAACCATTATTCTCAGCACTGTTACTGTTCTCGACGTTGTCCTTCTCTTCAGACCTCTCACTCACTTCCTGTTCCAGTACTGGTCGCCACTCAGTGTTGGTAATAATGCAACTCCTCCCTCCTGTTCAGTGAATCATCTCTCTCCTAGGCTCCGTCTGATTAATAGCAATGTTAATGTCACCTTCATTGCTGGATATTGTAGTTTTTGGCCACATAAAGACATTATGTTTTTTGACATCATCAATGAAACTGGCCAACTTTCTTTTTTTATATTCAAGCAACTTGTTTTCATAGCGTAACACTCTATCAATGATCTCCTGCATGTATAATTCAGATGGATCTTCCCCATTTGTATCTTACAGTTCATTTTGTTGCTCTACTATCTTACTTCTTAACTCATATTCAACTGGTTGGAAATAATCAAGCAGCAACTGTATATAAGCTTTACTTGCATTTAAATTAATTTGTTGCCATTTAACTAGGAGATCCGGATATGCGTTGTTATACGTGGGCATATTCAAAATCCGTAGCCCACGTGGAATAACATTATAATTCAAACACGCTTCAAGATGGTACCTTTGACAGTGAAGCCATTTGAATTTGTAAACATTGTTCTCTGTGTCTCTCTTTAAGTTTTTAATAAGTTGTTCATTAGCTGCATTCATGGTTTTAGTTAGACCAATGTTCACTGATTCCATTTTCAACAACGTATTAGATATTTCTGTTAGCAGGCCTCTTAGTCTCTTACTAAGAGTGAAGTCATTAGCCATACCCTCAGCGCCAACTACTGCTCCTTCCATCATACACACAGAACCCTTGGGATATAACAAGCAAAAAATCAAAACTAAAATATAGTAAACGTCCCACAAAAGTATTGATGAAAAAATTCTGATGGAAGGTGTAGATCCAATATCATGAAATATATCCAATAAACGATAATCCAATGTAGTAAAAAGAAGCTATTTTAATGAAAAAGAACGTGAGCGCTTTCATGGACACACAATCTGCTTCTTCAGACGTTATAAAAATGCATCTCAAAACTACATGCTTATATAGCACAATCTATCATTCAATTATTCAATCAACCTCATTCAACTAGTTAATAAGTTTGAATACAAAATACAAAAATATAAAATATATATCAAGACAAGAAATTCATATAAACTGTTCAAAAATACATTCAAAACTCACAATCTATATAAATGAACTCATTATAAAATATATTCTAACTAACAAATGTTCATGAGAGGAATATGCATATCTAACTCCCTCACAATGTAATAGATTATCATTACTTAGGGGTGTGGAACTATCTTAAAGCCCTAGCTTTAAGCAAGAGCTTGACTGACACACAATCATTTAGTCCTCTCCCTCTATGTGCACCTAGCCTAAGTATCCACTTAATCTCCACTCTCTCAGTCTCATTAATAATAGCACCTAGACAAATATTCTTTTTCTGAATATGCAGTATCTGAAAGAGAAATGTGTGATTATTATCCCATGCCTAGGGTATGCTTAGCTAAAGCACTATATTCATGTTTTCTATCCGTACAGTAGACGTGGTACCTAATTCTTTCTCTTAGGGACCTGTTAGTTTTGCCTACATAAAAACAGAAGCACACCATACAATGTGCAACATATACTACATTTCTGGAATTACAATTACCATTGTTCCTTAATTCCCATAAATAACCCATATCTGGGTGTTTAAAGAACTGTGACTCATCTATAAGAGTACACTGGATGCACTTTCCACACTTCTTGGTACCAGTAAATATTGTCTCCTGTGGATTTTGTTTAACCATGTTCATGCCACGATAACATAATTGTTGCTTGAGACATTTTCGATTGCTATATACAAAAGTCGGGTAGTTTCCTATCAAACTCTTGGTGGTATCATCCACCAGGAGGATATGCCAATTTCTTATTATCGCTTCCTCTACCCTTTTAAAATTATTACAGTATGGTAGTGTAATGGCTACATTCCACCTAGTTTCATTCTGTCTTAACTATTTAACATCCCTGGCTGAATAATAGGGTTTAGCTCAATCCTGCCTAAATTTAGAAACTTGCATATATGCTCTATTGATCTCTTCCTCCTCATACCCCCTGCTAAGAAAACCTTGCTTTAACATTTCTAATTCATCATTGAGCATTTTGTCTTCACAGCATAACCTTGAAATCCTCATAGCTTGCCCTTTACCAATATTTCCAAACAATCGTGAATTATGCATACTATCTCTATGCAAAAAAGCAGGTCTATAGCATAGTTTCCTAATGAACAAGGAATAGATATGCTTAAGAGGTTATTAGTTGAAGGAAATCTATTAAATTTGATTAAGGCTGATTTTTTATGCTTATTGCTAGAATTAGTCTTAGAAAACAACGTGTTTTTATTTCAGGATAAATGCTTTAGACAAAAGAAAGGGACAGCAATGGGCACAAGCTGTGCAAATACTTATGCTAACCTTGTAATGGTAGCATGGGAACAAGAGGTCCTACTAGAGCATCCTAACATATTATTCTACAGACAATTTGTGGATGACCTCTTTTTGCTGTGGAAAGGAAGTGAGGAGACACTTATATCTTTTGTAAATCATATTAACGCCACTAGCATGTTTTTGAAATTTACCATGGAACACTCCCTTATTTACATCAATTACTTAGATGTTAAAGTGTATATAGAAGCTGATCAATGTAGAACTAAGGTCTATAGGAAACCATGCTATAGACCTTCTTTTTGGCATAGAGAGAGTATGCATAATTCACGATTGTTTGGAAATATTGTTAAAGGGCAAGCTATGAGGATTTCAAGGTTATGCTGTGAAGACAAAACACTCAATGATGAATTAGAAACATTAAAGCAAAGTTTTCTTAGCAGGGGGTATGAGGAGGAAGAGATCAACAGAGCATATACGCAAGTTTCTAAATTTAGGCAGGATAGAGCTAAACCCTATTATTCAGCCAGGGATGTTAAATCGCTAAGACAGAATGAAACTAGGCAGAATGTAGCCATTACACTACCATACTGTAATAATGTTAAAAGGGTAGAGGAAGCGATAATAAGAAATTGGCATATCCTCCTGGTGGATGATACCACCAAGAGTTTGATAGGAGACTACCCGACTTTTGTATATAGCAATCGAAAATGTCTCAAGCAATGATTATGCTATCGTGGCATGAACATGGTTAAACAAAATCCACAGGAGACAATATTTACTGGTACCAAGAAGTGTGGAAAGTGCGTCCAGTGTACTCTTATAGATGAGTCACGGTTCTTTAAACACCCAGATACGGGTTATTTATGGGAATTAAGGAACAATGGCAATTGTTATTCCAGAAATGTAGTATATGTTGCACATTGTACAGTGTGCTTCTGTTTTTATGTAGGCAAAACTAACAGGCCCCTAAGAGAAAGAATTAGGGACCATGTCTACTGTACAGATAGAAAACACGAATATAGTGCTTTATCTAAGCATACCCTAGGCATGGGAAATAATCACACATTTCTCTTTCAGATACTGCATATTCAGAAAGAGAATATGCAGTATTATTAATGAGACTGAGAGAGTGGAGGCTAAGTGGATACTTAGGCTAGCTGCACATAGAGGGAGATGACTAAATGATTGTGTGTCACTCAAGCCCTTGCTTAAAGCTAGGGCTTTAAGGTAGTTCCACACCCCTAAGTAATGATAGTCTATTACATTACGAGGGAGTTAGATATACATATTCCTCTCATGAACATTTGTTGGTTAGAATGTATTTTATAATGAGTTCATTTATATAGATCGTGAGTTTTGAATGTATTTTTGAACAGTTTATATGAATTTTTTGTCTTAAGTTTGATATATATTTTATATTTTATATTTTTGTATTTTGTATTCTAACTTAAACTAGTTGAATGAGGTTGATTGAATAATTGAATGTTAGATTGTGCTATATAAGCATGTAGTTTTGGGATGCATTTTATAACGTCTGAAGAAGCGGATTGTGTGTCCGTGATAGCGCTCACATTTTTTTTTCATTAAAATAGCTTCTTTTTACTTCATTGGATTATCGTTTATTGGATATATTTCATGATATTGGATCTACACCTTCCATCAGAATTTTTTCATCTATATATATATATATCTATATATATATATATATATATATATATATATATATATATCTATATATATATATATATATATATATATATATATATCAGTTTTGTACCATGAGTTATATTTTTGCACCTGTTACTGCCTAATGGGTTATATCAGAGCTGAGAATGGCCCTTGTACTAGTTTACTTACCCAGATGCAATTAAATAAACGACACATTTCACTTGCATTTTCTGATTACAATACCAGGGTAACTGTTGCTATATCTGTTTTCCTTTCACATAAAACATCATGAATTAATTTATGTATTCAATGTACAAAACAGATGGCACACAACTCCACTTACTTTGCTTTATCATTGATGATGATGCAGTCAACAAAGTAGAAATCATATCGCTGAAGTGTATCTTGTTATGAGGAATGATCCTTATTTTCAGTCTTGAAAAGTCCATGTTCCACATTGCTCAGCATTAACAGGATTTCTTACATATTCATTGTTAAGAATTTGTTTTAATTAGTAATTGTAGTAAATAATACTGAATCATATTAATTAAACAAAATAACTTTTTGTAAGTATGAAGTAATACTTTTCAGCAATGCCTGGAGCATTGTGGTTGAAGAAGCTGTTTGCACATGTTCCACGATTTGCCATTTATTCCACATTATAAGAGACAGTCTTCCACATTTTAGACATACAAAGTTGAGATTTGTAGTACAGGTGACTCTAAAACATATTATATAGATGCATTTATTCATTTGGTGTTTACTTACTTTTGATACAAGTAACTGTTTTTTCCTTGTCACAACAGCCCTAGTATATTTTGGTGATTATATTGATTTCTGTACCTGCATAAATTGTCTTTGTATTGCAATATTTAGTTAGCGATTCTTGTATACTGTGAGCAATTTTCCACACCATCCTACGTTAATGGAATCTTCTGAGCTGGCTGTCTTGCTCAGTGACTCACAGAATAAATGAAGAAATAAATGAACAAATGAATGAATATATAAATAAATAAATAAATATGGTTTTCTTGTTAACTGACCCTGCTGCAGCCACTGACTGGAAGATACTGTTTGGCAAAATACAGCACTGATTGGCATTCTTAAACACCTGACAGTAGCAGCATGTACCACCTGCTCCATTCAGAGGTCCAAGTGCCTTAAATCAGTTGCACCTGATCCGACAGACTAGAAAAACTTCATTTAAAAAGATAACAAGAGAGGACAGTGAAAAAAATGTAGCTTAATATAATTGCATATAGATATATTTTGTGGCAAAGAAAAAGATGCTATGATTGTTATTTAGACATTTATTAATTGGGTAAATACACTGGTCCATAGACCCTTTTCAGATCACACTAAAAATTAAATCCATTTAAAAGATGGTATACATTTATTATGTAGTGCTGTTCCAGTTTTACTTTTTCTGCATAAAAAAATGAGCAAAAACCCAATCACAGATCACACGCACACACACACACACACACACACACACACACACACACACACACACACACACACACACACACACACACACACACACACAAAACTGCATCTCCTAAGTTAACAATTGTAGAGATAACTTATTAATGTTAACTAAATTTAGCAACTCAGTAAGACCTATGGATGACTACTTTTCATCTGCTCCCGTGAAAATACCATGATTTGCTGGCACTTGCTATACTGACACAACAGTGAATAGATAAGGTAACCTTCATCTGCATCCCTTTTTCAGGACAAAGACTAGCATTACTTCACTTGTCTAAATCTGACTAGCTGCTGATCATAGGGCTATATTGCTACTAGGTCCGATGGTGTTCATGGTAATTAGTAATTATCTTTGACAAATAAACAGTGTTTCAGGAATATATTGTCTGTTCTTTGAGATCAAGCAGTTTGGAAGCACCATCATTTCAGTTTTGTGGATTTCATCTGCACTATGGAACAGACTGCACAAAAGAACAATGATTAATGCACATGGGATTTTGTAGAAAAATACGTAGTGAGTTTATAAATGTCATTGCTTTTCTGATGTTGGGTAGTTGTTTTGAATGACTGTTTAAAGCTAGCTACTACTTCACTTTTCTTTTTTAACGTATGAGTTGTCATGATGGCTTTCCTATTATTATTAGTATTAGGTGGCTCAAAAGTATCCCTTCAGGAGTCAAGTATGCATGTATCAATAAATCAATTAGCCAATAAACAGATAAATAAATCCCTATAACAATGCAACAGCTGCATATGAGCAATGTATGCAGACGTACACTAAAATATATAAAAACTTCTAATGAAAGATATTCAGACTGCGTTAATCACCATAAAACCATATAAATATTGCAATGCTTCCCCCACACAAAGTACATAGAAGCCATAGAAACAGTAGACGAGATTAACCAAAAGAATTTAACAACATCAAGGCAAAACTTCAAAATTCAAGAAAAAAAATCTGCATAACAACAGCAAGAAAAGTACAAAGTAGCTCTAAAAATGCTGTACTGTTTTTATCTAAGTAGCAATCTGAGAGATACAAGAGCCACCGTGGAGCAAAAGCTTATTAGTGGCTGCTTTGCATTTCTTTAGTGTTTCCCTTACCAACCCATGAAGTGCTGTTGCACAGGCACCTATAGAGAGAGAGAGGCACACACACACACACACACACACACACACACACACACACACACACACACACACACACACACACACACACACACACAGACAAATGCACCCCCCCACACACAGACATACATACACATACACACACACACACATCCCTCACACATACACATACATACACATGCACATACACACACACACACACACACACACACACACACACACACACACACACACACACACACACACACACACACACAAACACACACACACACACACACACACACACACACACACACACACACACACACACACACACACACACACACACACACACACACACACACACGCACGCACACACACACACACACACACACACACACACACACACACACACACACACACACACACACACACACTCACACACACACACACACACACACACACACACACACACACACACACACACACACACACACACACACACACACACACACACACACACACACACACACACACACACACACACACACACGTACATACACTCACACACAAACACAGACATACACTCACACACACACACACACACACGCACACACACACACATAAATGCACCCCCCACACAGAGACATGCATACACATACACACACACACACACACACACACACACACACACACACACACACACACACACACACACACACACTACGTTTACATCAGGGTTATCATTTATGATCATGCTTGATTTAGGAGGTGGGCACTATTAAGTTTTTATAAAGGGTGGCATGATGCCAGGGAATCTTCTTGGGCTAGGCTTATATAAGCTCCAGGGCCGTTAGGTTAATACACACTGAATCTATGAACCTATAATTGTGTCAAGTAAAAGTATATTTGGATGGGCCTCTTATGCTCTATGGGATTGCTTGCCTAGATTATAGGTATGTAATAGACTAGCTGCCCATGAGGGCCATTTAAAGGTTAGTCAGTTTTCCTAAAAGGTGAGACTCAAGCCCATTACCTTCCACCTGTGAGGTAAACACCTTCACCATTATGCCAACCATCAGCTCTTATGTCCCTATATTCCTATGCCTGCTGTGGTGTTAACTGCCTCACTGCTTCCATAGAGAGTAATGGAGTAATGGACGACAGCTAAAAATATCACATTCAGTTTCACTGCTCTGCAACAAAGCCTTAGAGCTTGTCTTTTGAGTTACTCTACCGTACTATTTTGATTCCAACGTAAGGCTTAGGGTACAGCAAATGGCTAATTCATCATCACCATCAGCCCCCTTTTTCCCATTTTTTCTACATGGGGTTGGGGTATAGTGTTAACTGTCACCAACTCTCTCAATTCAGTGCCACACTCCTGCCTGACTATCGCAGATCGTCTTTCACACAATCCATCCACCTCTTTGCTGGATGTCCTCACTTCTTCTTACCTTCTTTCTGTCTGTCCCAAATCTTCCTCACCAGATTGTCTTCTGCTTTTCTACACATGTGCCCAAACCACCATAATCTGTTCTCTTTGATCTTTTCTGCAATTTGAGCTACTTTTGCTTCTGTTCTTATGTCCTCATTTCTTCATCTGTCCCACAGTGTGCATCCTATCACCTTTCTCAGGCACTTCATTTCCATCACCTCTAGCTTCTTCAGCTGTTCTGCCTTTATTGCCCAGGTTTCTCTACCATACAGTAGTACTGGTCACCTTACTTTTCAGCTTTTATGGCATTTTTCTGTCATAGACTACACCTGATACTCTATGCCAGTTGGCTGTAGCCCCTCTGATTCTAGCTTTGACCTCTTCATTCTGACTACCCTTCCCTTCAACTACTCCTCCCAGAGACTTGAAGCTGTTTACCTGTTCCACTATCTTTCCTTCAATTTTTATTCTGATTTCCCCAATTTGCTGCCATTACCACGGTCTTATCTGTGCTTTGTTCCATCCCATGTGCCTTCAGATTTGCATTCCATTCTCCTATCCTTTGCTGAAGTTCTAGCTCAGAGTCTGCATGTACTGCCACATCGTCTGCATATAGCAGCTTTGTTGATCCGTCCCCTCCAACCTGTTTGCTAATGTAGTCCATCATGAGTATGAACAGCAGTGGACTCATAACCAAACCGTAATGTACACCCACACCCACTGAGACCCCCTCTGTGAGGCCGAACACTGTTCATACTTGAGTCATTGGGTCCTTGTACATAGCCTGCACTAATTCTACCAATGCTTCTGGGACTTCAAACAACCACAGTACTGCCCATATCAGCTTTCTTGGGACCTTGTATGGGACTTCAAACCACCCCAGTACTGCCCATATCAGCTTTCTTGGGACCTTGTATGGGACTTCAAACCACCACAGTACTGCCCATATCAGCTTTCTTGGGACCTTGTATTATGCTCTTTCCAAGTCTAAGAATGCCCAGTTGGACTCTCTCCTCATCTTTAGCTTCTTCTCAAGTATCTGTCTCAATGCAAACATCGGGTCAGTTGTGCTGCATCCTGATCTGAATCCAAACTGCTCATCTCCCATCTTACATTCTACTACTCTGCATATCCATTTATCAGTCACCCCTTATGAAGGGTGTCTGACTACCTTCTTTACCTTTCTGTTTTTGCTTTGCAACCTGATATAGTTTCTTTGTGCCCCTTACTGAGTCACTTTCCAGAAGTTGGTACACCTAACATGCCCTATTCTTTGCTATTGCAACTTCTTTCTTAACTTCTTTGTTAGCCACCCAGTAGTCCTTCCTAGCTGATCAGTCTTTTCCATCTCCCACTTCTTCCTGAACTACTTTTTTCTTTTCCTGAACTACTTTTTTCTTTTGATGAATTCCTGAACTTCTGCATTCCACCACCAGCTTTCCTTATGTACTTTATTTCCATACCTGGCTCGGCCACATTTCTTTTCTGTAGTTTTTAGGCGCTGCCATTCTTCTTCAACTCCACTTATTTCCTCCTCTTCTTGAGGTGCTAGAGCCCTGAGTAATTCCTTCAACTGTTGTACATTTTCTCCAGTCAACTTCCAGGTCTTTAGCCTGCTCTCTGTTGACCTTAGAGCCTTCTCTGACCATTGCTTAGAGCTGATTGGTTTATGCTGTGGGCCAACTGGGGATGACTTTGCAATCATGGATTTTGCCCCAGTGCCTTAGGATGAAGTCTACCTGAGCATGTTGACTACTCTTGCATGCGATCTTGTGACCATCTCTCTTTCTGAACCATGTGTTGGCTACTATCAAGCCATTTGCCAGACAGAAGTCTATTCTCCTTCTTTATTTCTGTTGCTCCATCCATGTGGACCCAGGCAGTCCTCATGCTGATATGTGCATTCAAGTCACCCATTATCAACAATTCATGTCATCCTGCTTTATCTTGTAGGTCCTGCAACTGCTGTCTGAATGCACTCTTTTCCTCTGCTGTGGGGAATAGGCTGAGATTATGCCCTATCATTACACTGAAGTCTGACTGTCATTAATTCTGATGATATCCCTTACTGCCTTCTGAAGCCTCTCTCTCACCACAATTCCTACACCATTTCTAGCCCTCCACCTGAGTAGTAGACTCTGGATGCCAAGCCAAGTGGCTTTGCTGCACTGCACTGCCCTTCCATCTACTGGATACATAGGGTGTCCAGCCTCCTCCATCATGTCATCCACTTCTAAGCTGTGTTCTGTCAGTGAACCTACATTAAGTGTAGCAATTCATGTTAGATTCACAACAGAGGTACCCTGAGCAACTAGGCAACAGCCAGTCAGTAGCTTCTTGACCAGGGCTGCTGGGCAGGCTTTTGGCAGGCACACACTTTGGTGACATTAGTCAACATGACCAAATCATCTAGAGCCATATTTTACACCAAGTGGCTAGCCCTGCCACAGCACGGTCTGTGATCTGTGTTCTCCTATCTTGAGGATACTGCACACCACAGCAGATGCCCAAAGCGGTTGGTCTGTACAACTCTTCCCCCCATGGAGCACCATGTAGAGTCTATACTGCTGCCCACAGCTCCATTCATTGGTGAGTTTGAGATGGAAACACTCAGACATGGGAGAAATGCAGGCATTGGTCAGAGACCAGGATCAAACCTTGTACCATTTGCATGGGAGGCGAAGACTTTAACCACTAAGCCATCTGGTCTAGCAAGCAAATGGCTAATTCTCATTAAGTATGTCCCAGATTGCTGCATTTCCATGAGGTGTTATGTCAGTTATAAGGGGTAGTATTAAGTAATATTAATATCTCCCAAGACATCTAAGTGGAAAAATTCACAACAAAAGATCAGTTTGCATTACTACAAATGAAGATCTGGACTATATTGATTAAATTAGCAAAAACAAAAAAAAAATGCAGGATAATAATCTAACGTAATGACAAAAAATAAAAAGGGCTCAGCCAAAATAAAATGAAGACCATTTTTTCCAGTATAGTAACATCTGTAATAGAATTCATAATGATTCATCAAATGAAATTTCTTTCTGTGGACAATACTGCAAGGACATAGCATTACAAGACACATTCAGCACATCTCAAAATATGTTTTTTTTGCAGGGGGCAAGTTTTCATACACCCCTCACATGGGGGGGCACTCCCAATTTATATATACTCACCCCACTGTTACACAGCAGCGTGGAAAACTGTAAAGTTAATGTTTGCTGAAAGTGGCTTTTAGTGGTATTCTTTTGCAGTATTGTCCGTCAAACAAATTATAACTGAATACTCATCAGGATGCCCTAAAATGGTGGGTGTTACAGAAGCACTACACATTCTATGAGTGAAGTGAACATCCAACATTAGCTTTTGATCTCACAACTGCCTGTGTGGTCTGTTATTTCCCTGTATCATATACCCACTATGGCATTATTGCTCAAATAAACTCACATAGACAGTACAGAAAAGGCATCAGACATGCTACTAGTGAAGTTAGTTTACTCTATCGACTTGTATCTTTGGAAGATGTCTTAATGAGGAAATCAAATGAAAAACATGGTGATACCAATCAACAAGTAAGAAGATGTATATATTTAACTCCTACTTAGCTTGATGTTTCCTGGTATCATTTCTTTTTAAAAAGTTGTCTTGCTGTTATTTTTACTGTAGCAAGTGACAAATTGAAGCAGCTGGAGTATATGTCAACTGTTATAACAAAAGAGAAAAGAAATACACTGCAGATGAAATTGCGATGAAGAAAAACGTGCATCTGTGTCAAAAGGAGTATTTACTAAATAAAAATAAATATCAATCTTCAGTTTGAGAAATCATTTGCTTAGGGAAAACAGAGTTGGGTATAGAATATGGCACTGATATTTTTAAGGATAACACTTTAAGAATTTATTTTGGTAAATATTAATTCATTCAGTCCTTCATTCATTCTCTAATACCAACTTCATAAAATTCAGGGTTACAAAGGGTCTAAGTCTATGCTGTAACATAATGAGAACAAGGCAGAGAAAATGATCCTGGATAGGATACAGTAGGATAACAGTCCATCACAGGACACACACAGTCACTCATACCTGACAGGTATACTTACAGGCAAATTGGAGGATAGCCAGTTCTTGCGGCATATGTTTGGGATGTGGGAAGCAGAAACATAGGTAGCTCTTCTGTATTCATTTATACTTCTCCAAACTGGCGTGCCACTCTGAGCTTTAATTTGAGGATCAAAAATAAAATAAAAAAAAAACAAGGTCTTCACTTCGAAGACAAGTGTAACAAACAGCTTGCAATAGTCCAGATACCATACATTAAGTACCTTAGTGCTTCACTGCTTGCAGTACTCACATTTCATAAAGAAAATAGCAATGCTGTACCCCTCACCATCAACACCTAAAGATCACACTCTCTGATCTTTACAGGGGCTGAATGCCCTTGATTTTGTCTTGTATTTCTGACCTGACCCTCATAGATTTTTTTTTTATTTTTTTGGTAAACTTACTGGAAATATAGTCAGCCAATAATGTCAGACTTTAAAGTTTTATTTTCTAGGTTGTATTGTTCAGAAAATGCATATTAATGCAAAACCTGTTAGTCTGTTAACTTTTTAGGAGAATTAGAGTAATATTTAAAATTGCACTTGATTCTGGATGCTTGTATGGAATTATTTTTTACTTTGTCTTGAATTCCCGAGCAAACAAGTTGAGAGATATACCACAAATACAATATTAGCATTCATAAATGTACTCCTGCACCACTTTCACCTTCTTAATCACACCCCCCGACACCTTGCATCTACGACAGCCACCCCTTTTACCCCACCCCAATTATGAATCCAGTGGGAAGAAACTACAGCATCCAATGAAAATCCTCACAGAAACAGGAAGGACATGTCCCTTCTGCACAGAGAACATGATAGATTGAAAATGA